>NC_084616.1:40946019-41068519 GCF_033978795.1 Nerophis ophidion | reverse complement strand
TTTTGAATGGGAAAAATGTCCCGTAAAACCTGGAATTCTGGGAAATGTCCTATTGAGTTTAATGGGAATTTCCCCAAAATTTGGGAATTTAGGGAACAACGGGAATTTTTTTTTAAATAGTAAAAATAAACTTTAATGGTCTGAATGAGTTGAGATGGTCGGTGTTGAATGTTTAATCGAGAAATGGTATTACGGAATTCTTGGAATTTTTTCAGTTTTTTGTCCTAATTAAGAGGCATGTTTTGGCGGTGAAAGGGTTGAAGTGGGTTGAAAAATGTGGAAGGAGTAGTCGCCAGATTAAAAAGGGTGGAAATAGGGTGTTGGAAAACCAGGAATTGTGGAAAATCCTGGATTTTTTTTTTAACTCGTGAAAAGGGTACTGGTAGTTTTGAATTTCCACAATGGTGAAATATGTTGAAGGTGGAAGGATTTGAATTGGTTCACAAATGTGGAAATGGTGCAAATTTGAAAAATGGCCAATTCATTTTGAATGGGAAGAAATGTCCTGTAAAATCTGGAATTCTGGGAAATCTGGAAATATTTTGGAATTTGTCAGGGGGAAAGCCCGCAAATCCCAAATAGGCTGAACAGTTTGAAGTTGGAACGGTTTGAATCGGGTGAAAAATGTAGAAGGCAGAGCGTGCCAAAATGTGGAGAAGATGAAGTTGTTGAATAATAATAAATATATTAATTTTGGTGTAGAAAACCATATGTGTGGAACTTTGAAGAATGTCCCATTGAGTTTAATGGGAATTTCCACAATATTTGGGATTTTAGTTAACAGTGGGAATTTTTTTCTTAAAAATTAGTTTAAATGGTTGGTGTTGAAAATGTTCAAATCGGTCGAGACATGTTGAAGTAGTAACATGTTAAATTAAGAAATGGTATTACAGAATTCTTGGAATTCTTCGAGTTTAAAAAACAACTTTGTTTTTTGTCCTAATTAAGAGGCATGTTTTGGCGGTGGAACGGTGGAAGTGGGTTGAAAAATGTGGAAGGAGTAGTCGCCAGAAAAAAGGGTGGAAATAGGGCGTTGGAAAACCAGGAATTCTGGAAATTCCTGGATTTTTTTTTTTAACTTGAAAAAAAAGGGTAGGTAGGTAGGTAGGTCTATTGTCATTGCAACAAGTACAAAGAAACTTTGTTTTCAGCATAATAAACCTGTTCAAGATTAGACAAACAAACAGTGTACAGGGTTACAGAACAAGAACGCTGATGGGTCGCCATAGGGCGCCCCGTAAAAGATGGGAAAAAGGTAAAACGCTGGGTAAGGATGAGTAAAAAATTACAATCTAGACTGGGCTCCTAAGGGGGCCCAGTTCGGAGTGAGAAAAAACCTCCATAGCAATATTACATATTACGACATACATCTTGAGATATCTAGCAACAGAGGGAAGGTAGATCAAGGTCATGGTGGTAGGCCGCAGCTCTCAGGCGCTGACCATCCATTCATCACCCCTACGGGATTGTGTCAATGGCGTTGGATTGGGGGACAGGAGGGTGTATGTGTGGCTTATATTTTTTGTGGATGTGTGTGTGTGTGTGTATAAGCCCATAGTGTGTCTCTGTTCGGCGGCCTTGATGTATTTGCCATCGCTAGTCCAAAGTTCACAACAACAGGTGTGTGTCCATGAGAAACAAAAAAGGGAGTTTGTTGTGTCTTACTGCAGTGATCTTCGGGAGAGTCTCAAAACCAGGGAAATAATCCAAGTTAAAATGATTTGTATGCGAGTGAAAATAAAATTTGCTTTTCACTCTAAAATTGTCTATGACTGGTCCTCAAAAACTGCGGGGTAGACAGTCCGATGTAATCAACAGTTCTTCCCGCATCCTCCAATCATTTGTGGCAGCTTTGGGGTAATTTGAAGACTGCCAGCAACTTCCAATTTGTCGACAAACCAGACCAACGCTTACGCCAATCAGCAGATGTCCTGTTGTCATTATTCCGAATAGGTGGATATCTTCACGTCCTCGACAGAAAAGGGTCGCCAGGCACGCGGCATTCCTTCTTCTCCCAAGAGTCCGTCGTGTGTCCAGCAACAACCGCTTTGTCACGACAGCAGGTTCCCCCAAACCCAAGATCTTGTCAATTTTGTTGAGGCCCGTTAAATAGTTCCAATGTTTAGATTTGGAGAGCAGTGCAAAAAATAGGCAACAAGAAAGTTAAGACAAGACAAAACAAAGAAGAAAGCAGGAGAGATACAGGAGAGGAAAGGGGAGCGTCCACCCTCGATGAGTGCCAGAGAGAAAGTACCGGTAGTTTTAAAATTTTCAAAATGGTGAAAAATGTTGAAGGAAGAATGATTTGAATTGGTTCAAAAATGTGGAAATGGTGCAGGTTGGAAACATGGGCAATTCATTTTGAATGGGAAAAATGTCCTGTAAAACCTGGGAAATCAGGCTGAACAGTTTCAAGTTGGAACGGTTTGAATCGGGTAAAAAATGTAGAAGGCGGAGCGTGCCAAAATCTGGAGAAGAAGATGAAGTTGAATAATAATAATAATAAATACGTATTTTTCGGACTATAAGTTGCAGTCTTCTCCACAGTCCAAAAAATTTGATTTTTTATTTTTTCTATTTATTTATTTTTTTAATAGTTTGGCCAAGTCTCACCTCCGGCCAAACTACAAAAAAAAATTGATTTATAGTCCGAAAAATACGTTAGATGCATTTTGGTGTAGACAACCATATGTGTAGAACTATGAAGAATGTCGCATTGAGTTTAATGGGAAATTCCCCAAAATTTGGGAATTTAGGGAACAGCGGGAATTTTTTTTTTTAGATATTAAAAATGAGTTGAAATGGTTGGTGTTGAAAATTTTCAAATTGGTCGAGACATGTTGTAGTAGTAACATGTTGGATTGAGAAATGGTTTTACGGAGTTCTTTGAATTTTGGGAAAACCAGGAATTTTTCCATTTTTTTGCCCTAATTCTGAGGCATGTTGTGAAAAATGTGTTAGGAGTAGTTACCAGAAAAAAGGGTGGATTTAGGGCTTTGGAAAACCAGGAATTGTGGAAAATCCTGGAAATGTTTGTTTTACTTTGTGTGGAACTTTGAAGAATGTCCCATTTATTTCAATGGGAATTTCCCCCAAAATTTTATGACTTTAGGGAACAGCGGGATTTTTTTTTTTTAATGGTAAAAATGAGTTGAAAGGGTTGATGTTGAAAATGTTCAAATCAGTTAGACACCAGCTACAGGAAGTCCAATGGATGCCACTATTCCGCATATCGTACCACCGCATTGAAACAGGAGCTCAGAACATTCAGTGTGAGAGTATCCCAAAAAAAACAAAAAAGCATACTTAGATTTGTATATGTAAGCCAACAGGAACAACGCCTTTCCTTTTGACTTGAAAGGGGGGTGATGTAAACGGACCCTGGACGATGTTGCCCAACGATCTGAGTGATGGTGATGGAGGGAAGCCACCGTGAGGCTACTGACACGCCACTGGCCTAAAAGTTGGGATGGATGAAATAAGAGCCCTCCCACCCCTCATTAACCAAGAGTCAGATTGTTTTTTAAAGCGGTGAGTTATAGGTGGAATGTGTGTGTGTGTGTGTGTGTGTGTGTGTGTGTGTGCACTTGTTTGTGTGTCCATGTTGGAGGGGTCTTGGCTAAAACATTTCAAGATGGCCCATTAGCCCGCCGCAGACTCTTCCCCTTTCCCGACACCAGGATTCCTCGGCGCTGCCCACCCCCTCCACCTCCCGGCCCCACTGTCCCAGAGGTCCCCCCCCCACACTCGCCCAGTCTCATCCAGCCAAGTGTACGATTCCAAAGTAACGACCAAGCGGCCTGCGTGTGAAAATATTGAATTGCAAAAACATCCCTGGGTGAGAGGGTGTGTGAATGGAGCTTTCAGCGCTGAGTCCGGCCCAGGCCCTGCGCTACTGACTGACGGACAACAAATGGCATTTTGTGTCCAGAAACCGGGGACAGAAAGGGCTGGGGGGGGGGGGCGAGAGAAAAGAAAAGACGATGAGAGAAAGAGGCATCTCGAGGTTCTTCAAGCCTCTTCAGTGTGAGGCCCCTAAATGTGGCTCTGAAATGCCTTATCACATGACCCGTCTGACCTTTGGCCTCCGCTCAGCAGAGACTGTCAAGCTGCTCTCCAACTCGGACACAAAGCCCCCGCCGCCTCAAAGACCACCATTCAGTCCCCCCGCCACACCCCGTGCAGACGCCTTCCAAAGGTAAATAGGTAAAAGTAATGTCAGTGACCTCCACTTTCCCCTCGCTCTCCATGGGGTGAATCTCTTGAGATGCTCCGATAATGCCAAAAGTGGAGGCTAGTGTTGTAACTAGAGATATCGGACTGCTGATATCATCGGCGATACATGCTTTAAAATGTAGTATCGGAAAGTATCGGTATCGGTTTCAAAATTATCGGTATGGGGTTTTAAAAAAAGTAATATTTTTGACTTTTTAAAACGCCGCTGTGTACACGGACGTAGGGAGAAGAACAGAGCGCCAATTAAACCTTAAAGGCACTGCCTTTGCGTGCCAGCACATTCACATAATATCTACGACTTGTCACACACACAAGTGAATGCAAGCAAACTTGGTCAACAGCCATACAGGTCACACTGAGGGTGTCCGTATAAACAACTTTAACACTGTTACAAATATGCGCCACACTGTGACTCTAAACCAAACAAAAAATGACAAACACATTTCGGGAGAACATCCGCACCGTAACAGAACATAAACACAACAGAACAAATAGCCAGAAACCCTTGCAGCACTAACTCTATCTGGACGCTACAATACACACACCCCGCTTCCCCCACCTCAAACTCCTCATGCTCTCTCAGGGAGAGTATGTCCTAAATTCCAAGCTGCTGTTTTGAGGTATGTTAAAAAAAAATGCACTTTGTATATAAATATGGCAGTGCCATGTTGGCATTTTTTCATAACTTGAGTTGATTAATTTTGGAAAACCTTGTTACATTGTCTAATGCATCCAGCGTTAAATAGTCATTATATTTTGTCAATTCCATGACTGTATATATCGGTATCAGTTGATATCGATATCGGTAGTTAAGTGTTGGACAATATTGGGATATCGGCAAAAAAGCCATTACCTGACATCTTTAGTTGTAACGATAGCCAATATTTTGGTACCGGTACAAAACTGATTTCGATACTTTTCGGTACTTATCTTAATAAAGGGGACCACAAAAACATTGCATTATTATCTTTATTTTAACACAAAAACTTAGGGTACATTAAACATATATTTCTTATTGCAGTTAAGTCCTTAAATAAAATAGTGAACATACTCGTCTTTTATTAGTAAGTAAACAAACAAAGGCTCCTAATTAGTCTGCTGAAATATGGAGTAAAATGTTGTATCATTTTCCATTCTATTATTTTGTCAAAATTATTAAGGACAAGCGGTAGAAAATGAATTTTTCATTTACTGTTAATATCTGCTTACTTTGTATTTTTACATTTTATATCTACACTTCTATTACAATGTAATAATCACTTATTCTTCTGTTGTTTAATACTTTTTATTAGTTTTGGATAATACCACAAATATGAGTATCAGTTCGATACCAAGTCGTTACAGGATCATACATTGGTCTTATTCAAAGTCCACATGTGTCCAGGGACATATTTCCTGAGTTTATAAGCATAATATACCTTTTAAAAAAAATGAAAGAGGTTGTTTTAATGCCAAAAAATATTGACGTAATCATATTAGTATTGTTTAGATACGTGCCTGTACTTGATATCATACAGTGGATGTGAGGTGTGGATCCACCAATGGCGTTTGTTGACATTTTGACGCCGGTGAGCTGTGGTGTGTAGTGAAACATGTGTAGCTATTCCTCGTCCTGCAGGGATGATACTTGTAAGAAACTTACTTTATTTGTCACCATGGAGACCAGGATTAGTGATTTAGAAGTCTCTAAAACGCTGCCGACGGCGGATGGACGTAAGCCCTTAGCTCGCTAGCCATGTCTTACAGCAGCTCTTCCTGCGGGCGTTTCAGTGTTATAATTTCACCTTTAATGTTATTTTTTAGGCCAAAATGCGGCCGTTCTCCCTTTTCTGTCTACACACTGTGTCTGCTTGTAAGTACTTTGTGATTGTGCGCCGCCGAACATGCTCATCTGCTCGTAAAACAGCAATGTCACGGCGTGACTTCGACGTGGTAGGTTTCGGAGGCGGTATAGTACCAAAAAATTATTCATTAGTATGCCGGTGCTGTATTGATACTGGTATACTGTACAACCCTATTGGACGGTGGCCCTTATGTGCTGATCCACTATGGACTGGACTTTCACAACATTATGCTAGACTTACTCGACGTCCATTGCATCCGGTTCCCCTAGAGGGAGGGGGGGGGGGGATTCACCCACATCTGTGGTCCTCTCCAAGGTTTCTGATAGTCATTCACATTGACGTCCCACTGGGTTGTGAGTTTTTCCTTGCCCTTATGTGGGCTCGGAACCGAGGATGTTGTTGTGGCTTGTGCAGCCCTTTGAGACACTTGTGATTTAGGGCTATATAAATAAACATTGATTAATTGATTGATCGATCATGAAATCTTGACTTTTGTCATAAAATCTTGACTTTTGCATCGTCTTGAAATGTTTGTTCAACTTGATGTGTGGGATGAGTGGACTTCTGGTGCCTCTGATGACCGACTGGGTCACGGCGTGACCGTAACCTCCCGTCTTCTCCTCAACCCACACACACTGGCACTCTCCGGCTCCTTCGTGACCGGTCCAAGGATTCTTTCTTCCCGTCTTGTTTTTCCATCTCCTCTAGAACACTGGCGGTTCTCTCTCTGCCTCGGTTGCCTTTGAAAAGATGCGGCGTCTTTGTCCCGCCTGATAAAGGATGCCATAGTTCCCCTTTTCCCTTTCTTTGTGGCCTGGGGCTGGCGGCTCCTGTAGAAGTGCAAATGGTATCCTCTCGGAGGGGCTATCCCCGCGGGCCCTGGAGGACCCTCTCTCCTTCTCCTTCAGGCTTGGCTAATTACCACCGTGCTCACCCCCACCTTGTGGCCCCCGCCAGCTTCCTGGTCCCTGGAACCATGGACAGCACATTCCCACAAGCAGCACCTGGCCTTCTTTTCTCCTGGCCTGCTTTGATGGCTGACACCCCAGACTAGCCCTCCCTCCTCTTCCTCATCCTCTTCTTCTCCCACTGCCTCGTCTCTTTCTTTCTCTCCGTGCCTTCTCACTCCTCCCTCCCTTCCTCCCTGTCTTCCAGGCTCATTAATAGAGGTTTTGAATTGCTTTCTGACCCCGACAAACTGCTCTTGTTGAAAACAGAGATGATGGAGAGGGAAGGGAGCAGATGTGAGGAGACGAGAGGAAGTATAACCATGTACGCTATGGACACCTTTTTTTTTTTACCATTCAGATATACAAAACCCAAAAACCAGTGAAGTAAATCGTAAATAACAACAGAATATAATGATTTGCAAATCCTGTAAAACTTATATTCAATCGAATAGACTGCAAAGACAGGATATATATTGTTCGAACTAAAAAAACAACATATTTTTTTTCCAAATAATCATTAACTTAGAATGGGGAACATTATCACAATTTCAGAAGGGTTTAACCAATAAAAATCAGTTCCCAGTGGCTTATTTTATTTTTCGAAGTTTATTTCAAAATTTTAGCCATCCTGGAATATCCCGAAAAAAGGCTTTAAAGTGCCTGATTTTCGCTATCTGTGAAGCCACCGTCCATTTTCCTGTGACGTCATCCAGTGATGCCAATACAAACAATATGGCGAACATCAGAGCAAGATATAGCGACATTAGCTCGGATTCAGACTGGGATTTCAGCGGCTTAAGTGATTCAACAGATCACGCATGTATTGAAAGGGATGGTTGGAGTGTGGAGGCAGATAGCGAAAACAAAATTGAAGAAGAAACTGAAGCTATTGAGCGAATAGCTATTGACGCTATTCGGCCATGTCTGCCTTAGCATCGCCGGTAAAATGTGCAGACCAAACGATCTGGACATTCGCATTGACACTGGAGCAACTTAAATCCGTCAATTGGTAAGTGTTTGTTTGGCATCAAATGTGGGTGGAGGGAAACGCTGGATGCAAATACAGCTACAAATGTACATACAGCTAACCTAAATAGCATGTTAGCATCGATTAGCTGGGAGTCATGCCGTGACCAAATATGTCTGATTAGCACATAAGTCAATAACATTAACAAAACTCACCTTTGTGATTTTGTTGACTTTATCGTTGGAAATGCATCTGCTTTGAGTGTCGCAGGGTATCCATTCATCTCTGTGCCAGGTCTGTTGTAGCATCGCCGGTAAAATGTGCCGACCAAACAAGGGACTTTCGCATCTCTTGACACTGGAGCAACTTAAATCCAACGATAAATGTGGATAGAGGGAAAGGCTGGATGCAAATATAGCTACAAATGAGGCACAACGATGCCAGCTAACCTAAATAGCATGTTAGCATCGATTAGCATGTCGTGCTAATCGATGCTTATTCTACGTAAATCAACTTGAATCCGTCCCTGATCGTGTTGTTACACCCTCCGACAACACATCGATGAGGCATGATGTCTCCAAGGTACGGAAAACAGTCGAAAAAACGGAAAATAAGAGAGCTGATTTGACTTGCTGCGTGTAATGTGTTTGAGAAAATGGCGTCGACTACCTAGGTGACGTCACGTTTTGACGTCATCTTTCCGAGAGCAAATAATAGATAGGCGTTTAATTCGCCAAAATTCACACATTTAGAGTTCGGAAATCGGTTAAAAAAATGTATGGTCTTTTTTCTGCAACATCAAGGTATATATTGACGCTTACATAGGTCTGGTGATAATGTTCCCCTTTAATGGCATCAACACATTGCAAAAAAGTTGACACGGGCATTTTTACCTTTGTGTTACATGGCCTTTCCTTTTAACAGCACTCAGTAAACGTTTGGGAACTGAGGAGACCAATTTTTGAAGCTTTTCAGGTGGAATTCTTTCCCATTCTTGCTTGATGTACAGCTTAAGAGGGGTCTCCGTTGTGGTATTTTACACTTCATAATGCTCCAAACATTTTCAATGGGAGGCAGGTCTGGACTGCACACAAGCCGGTCTAGTAACACACACAGCATGTGGCTTGGCCTTGTCTTGCTGAAATAAGCAGGGGCGTCCATGAAAAAGACCTTGTTTGGATGGCAACATATGTTGCTCCAATACCTGTATGTACCTTTCAGCATTAATGGTGCCGTCACAGATGTGTATATATTGGGCACCAATACACCCACATACCATCAGGGATGCTGGATTTTGAACTTTGCACCTATAACAATCCGGATGATTATTTTCCTTTTTGGTCCGGAGGACACTACGTCCACAGTTTCCAAAAACAATTTGAAATGTGGACTCATCAGACCACAGGACACTTTTCCATTTTGCATTAGTCCAACTTGGATGAGTGAAGCCGGCGGCGTTTCTGGGTGTTGTTGATAGATGGTTTTGGCTTTGCATTGTAGAGTTTTAACTTGTACTTACAGATGTAGCGACAAACTGTAGTTACCTACAGTGGTTTTCTGAAGTGTTCCTGAGCCCATGTGGTGAAATCGTTTACTCACTGATGTCAGTTTTTGATGCATTACCGCCTGAGGTATCGAAAGTCACGGGCATTCAATGTTACGTGCAGTAATTCCTCCAGATTCTCTGAATTTTTTGATGATATTACGGACCGTAGATGGTGAAGTCCCTAAATTTCTTGCAACAGCTGGTTGAGAAATGTTGTTCTTAAACTGTTCGACAATTTGCTCACACATTTGTTCACAAAGTGGTGACCCTTGCCCCATCCTTGTTTGTGAAAGACTGAGCATTTCATTGAAGCTGCTTTTATACCCAATAATGGCATCCACCTGTTCCCAATTAGCCTGTTCATCTGGGATCTTCCAAATAAGTGTTTGATGAGCATTCCTCAATTTTTTCAGTCTTTTTGCCACTTCCGCCAACTTTTTTGAAACATGTTGCAGGCATCAAATTCAAAATGAGTTAATATTTGCAACAACAATAATTATGTTTCTCAGTTCCAACATAAAATATCTTGTCTTTGCAATCTGTTTAATTGAATATAGGTTGAAAAGGATTTGCAAATCATAGTATTCTGTTTTTATTTGCCATTTACACAATGTGCCAACTTCACTGGTTTTAGATTTTGTACAAGCTTTAGCCAAAGTCTTAAAATTCCCTCTAATTTTATAAAGAAATGTAACATTTTTTTTTTTTCTGCTCAGTTTAGGAAGCAAGGTCTATAAAGCCATACTTTGATGTGTTTGATTTAAAATAACACCCCCAATCTCTGCAAACCTATGACATTCAAATATTTAGGAGTCCCACAGTTTTGCCTTTATGCATCGACATTTGTTCAAGACGGTCTCATGCCTCTTTTGTTATAGATCACTCAAATTTCATAAAAGTTAAAGTACCACTGATAGCCACACACACAGTAAGTGTGGCGGAATCACCGTCTGCATTTGACCTATCCCCTTGTTCCACCCCCTGAGAGGTCAGGGGAGCAGTGAGCAGCAGTGGTGGATGCGCTCGGGAATCATTTTGGTGATTTAACCCCCAAATCAGACCCTTGATGCTGAGTGCCAAGCAGGGAGGCAATGGATCCCATTTTTATGGTCTTTGGTATGACTCGGCCGGGGTTCGAACTCACAACTTACCAATATCAGGGCGAACATTCCAACCACAAGGCCAATGAGCAGGTTAAATTAATCTATAAATATAAATAAAATACATACAAATAAATCACTATAAACAATCCTTAAATGTCCACAGTGGAACCTTGATATCAACTTAATTTGTTCTTGAACAGGGTTCGAAAACAGAACGGTTTGTAAATGGAAGCAAATGTCTTCATAAGCAGTGTTAGGAAAATTGCTTTAAAAATATTAATTAATTACTGGTAATTGTTACTTTCCCAATAAAGTACCTGAATTCAGAGTGGAATTACTATTTAATAAATGTAATGAATTACAAAGGGAAGTCATTCATGCGTTACTTTAAAAAAAAAAAAACGATCATATATCTAGTGTATGCAATTGATATATGTTTCATGAGAGAAGAGTGCATGTGTGTGTTGCCAAGTGAAGCATGACATCAGCGAGGACGCGCTCTTTGGCCGCATCTGTAGTCTGGCAGGACAATTGTTGACAGCAGCACCTGTGGAATGTTTTCACCGATAGTTAATAAAGCGATTGGACGTGCATCAATGGATGTGTCTCTCCTTGTTCACAGATAAGAATATTATTATTGATAATTGTCCCTTTATTGAATCTTCATGATTCCCCCTGTAGTAGTGGTAGCGTGCCCATGCTTGCACTAAGAAAATAACTGCTTCCTGAAGTGAACAAGCTGGATTACAAGCTTTAAAGCTGTCTTGTCCGCATCCAAACAATCGTATCAATAACGGCTGTGTAATGTGCATAAAAGTAATGAATACGATTTGATTATAATAAAAACTAACAATGTTAGTAATGTTCATGAGAAACAATATAAACATGAATAATAAGTTCATGTATTAGTAAAAGTTTGTATACGCTGGACACAATATTAAAGGCCTACTGAAACCCACTACTACCCTCCACGCAGTCAAAAAGTTTATATATCAATGATGAAATATTAACATTGCAACACATGCCAATACGGCCTTTTTAGTTTACTAAATTGCAATTTTAAATTTCCCGGGAGTTTCTTGTTGAAAACGTCGTGTAATGATGACGTGTACTCAAGACATCAAAGGTTTTTAGGAAGTATGAGCGCTGCGCACACACACAGCTAAAAGTCGTCTGCTTTAACGGCATAATTATACAGTATTTTGGAGATCTGTGTTGCTGAATCGTTTGCAATTTGTTCAATTAATATTGGAGAAGTCACAGTAGAAAGATGGAGTTGGGAAGCTTTAGCCTTTAGCCACACAAACACACGGTGATTCCTTGTTTAAAATTCCTGGAGGTGAAACGTTCCTATGTATCAGAGCGCGGTCAAGCCAACATGAATCCCTACCGAATGTCAACCAGCAGCTTTCGGTGAGAAAATTGTGGTTAAAAAGTCAGTTCTTACCGGAGAAAAGCTGAGCATGTGCCGTCCATAGCTGCGGTCGACTCCCCTGAGACACTGCGCGTCAAGACACCCGTGGAGACACCCTTCCAACTATCAGGTACTATTTAACTCACTAAAACACTGGCAACACAATAGAAAGATAAGGGATTTCCCAGTATTATCCGAGTAAATGTGTCTAAAAACATCGGAATCCGTCCCAGTGCAATCGCGTTTTTTTTATCATTTTTTTTTTCTAGTCCGTCGCTATCAATATCCTCAAACACGAATCTTTCATCCTTGCTCAAATTAATTGGGAAATGTTCGTTTTCTCGGTCTGAATAGCACTTTTTGTTGGAGGCTCCCATTAAAATCAATGTGAATACGTGAGGAGCCATCACACGAGTGACGTCATCGTCTGCGACTTCAGGTAGAGGCAGGGCATTTCTCTTAGCACCGAAAGTTGCAAACTTTATCGTGGATGTTCTCTACTAAATCCTTTCAGCAAAAATATGGCAATATCGCGAAATGATTAAGTATGACACATAGAATGGACCTGCTATCCCCGTTTAAATAAGAACATCTCTTTTCAGTAGGCCTTTAAGTGCTTTATAGCAAACAAATATAACAATCTTCTATTTAACAACAAACTACTAGCTGAACTGTACTCATTTTCAGCCACCCTGCTGACACCCACACAACCACATTGTCACCAGCCCATAGGTGCACTCACAGTTTGATATCACACAACTTTAACAGCCAGGTCTCTCCAATGTTTAGGAATAACCAAAAAAATAAAAAAATAAAATCCACTTTGCCTTGATAGTTAATCTTCTTTGCGTGCAGTAGGAAACAGTGGGTTGTGGCAGCGTCGACAACGCTGTGGATACGTTCCTGAATGTTTCAAACCACACACCGCTTGTCTATTGCTTCTTTGGACTCATAACGAGCTGGCAAAACTGGATGGATGAAACGTTGATACACAAGGACAAGATTTTGTACAACAATGTATCATTTTTTGATTAATTTGTTCAATAAGGAATTTGTAAATCGGGGTTCCACTGTACTTTTTACCCCCATTCTAACAATTTTGTCCAAAATGAGACATCCGGACGTGATAGCGGGTACAATCCGACTGCCGCACTAAATGCAGACCAACTGTCCGTTGCTGCAGCGTTAAGCCACTCTCGTGCCCTAACACACATATCTAATTAATTGCATATTTGCTCTGTACCGCCTGCAGGCGTAATCAATAGCCTGCCCCATAGGATTTGGCCAATTCATAGATGGCTTTTGTGCAGTCAAGGCTTCCAGCGAGGGTGCCTCGGACAGCTTTCTGAGGAAAACAAATAGCTCTATTACACACTTGCATCTGCGTGAGCTAACGTCTCTCCTCTGGGACTCTTGAGCATCAGTTATTAATTGTACCTTCTCTCCACATGGAAGGGGGATTGTTTTTTTGTTTTGTTTTTTAACTTATTGTAGGTTCACCTGACCGAGCCCATGGGGAGAGGGTTTTGCAATTGGTTGAAACTTTGCAGAGAAGGAGTGGTGACATGGATGTATAGTACACATTGTAATCTAAAATAAAGCTACAAGGGTGCTAGAGGGAGGTGGAGAAATATTAATGGAAATATTTTTGGATAATTTCTCTAACAGTACAATATTATTGTTTAAAGTCTTAAGATTGGGTTAGGGCCTATTGTAATTTTCGAATTACGTATTGTTGGAGTAATTTGTTCCAATTATTTTTTTTATTATAGCGTATATACAGTCGTGATCAAAAGTTTACATACACTTGTAAATAACATAATGTCATGGATGTCTTGAGTTTCCAATCATTTCTACAACTCTTATTTTTTTGTGATAGAGTGATTGGAGCACATACTTGTTGGGATGCAGTGGTGTAAAGCACGTCGCCACTGGACTCTAGAGTAGGGGAGACACCTTCTCTGGGGTGATAAATCAGTCTGGGTTTGGAGGTTGCCAGGAGAATGCTACATTTCGGACTGCATTGTGCTGTGTGTGAAATTTGGTAGAGGAGGAATTATGGTGTGGGTTTTTTTTTCGGGAGTTGGGCTTGGCCCCTTAGTTCCAGTGAAAGGAACTTTGAATGCTCCAGGACAGTGGTTCTCAAATGGCGGTATGCGTACCCCTGGGGGTACTTGAAGGTATGCCAAGGGGTACGTGAAATTAAAAAAAATATATATAAAAATAGCAACAATTCAAAAATCCTTTAATAATATATTTATTGAAAAATAATTCAACAAAATATGAATGTAAGTTCATAAACTGTGAAAAAAATACAACAATGCAATATTCAGTGTTAACAGCTAGATTTTCTGTGGACATGTTCCATAAATATTGATGTTAAAGATTTCTTTTTTGTGAAGAAATGTTTAGAATTAGGTTCATGAATCCAGATGGATCTTTATTACAATCCCCAAAGAGGGCACTTTAAGTTGACGATTACTTCTATGTGTAGAAATTTTTATTTATAAATGAATCACTTGTTTATTTTTCAACAAGTTCAAGAAAGACCACTACAAATAAGCAATACCTTGCACTATTATACAATTAAATAAATCAGAAACTGATGACTTAGTGCTGTATTTTACGTCTTTATCTCTTTTTTTTAACCAAAAATGCTTTGCTCTGATTAGGGGGTACTTGAATTAAAAAAAAAATCACATGAGTACACCACTGAAAAAAGGTTGAGAACCACTGCTCCAGGATACCAAACATTTTCGGACAATTCTATGGGATGGCACTTCAAGTTCCAATGTGAGTAAAGGCAGGTGGCCAAATACATTTGGCAATATAGTGTCATTACTAAGCTCATCATTTGTGGACATTCAATGCTTTTTTGCTTTTTTACAAATGTGATCAAATAAAAATAAACCAAAATTTTAAAGCAGCATGCATCTGCAAACACGTTGCTTGGAGACTTGATAGTTGCAAATTTGAATCCCACTACGGCTCGAATAAATAATATTGATGTCTTGTTTTCCTTGCCCGTGCGTAGCCTACTCACAATGATTCTGATCACTCTACCTTGACTGCGTGCATGTAAACGTGCACGCGACATAAAAATACTGCAGTTTATATGAAATGAATTCACCCTTGGGTGATTAAAAATAGTGTGACAAAATAGCCATTGAGTTATGTAGCAATAAACGGGTCTATCAGGGAGGGGCCTTTCCCATGCATTTAGAGTGAAACAATAAATATTCAGTAATGCTGTGCTTGCTTGGCCTCTGCTGACTGCAGCACAATGCAAGGCTGCATAGGTTTTGTTCACCACACACACACACACACACACACACACACACACACACACACACACACACACACACACACACACACACACACACACCTAGACCTGTTACATTAGTCTTGCAGAGTTTGACCTCGGTCGGGATTTTCTATTAGACTTCTTGTATTTTCACAGGTTTGTATGTAAACAACAATAAAAGAGGCAACATGGCGGACACATTCTGCCGCAGTGTTGCTTGTCATGCAGTCTGGACATTGTTAGTATCTCTCTGACTTTTCCCAGCCACAGCTGCCCTTCCCTGTACATTTCACACATCATCACCTCCACGACATCAGATGATGTCATGAACTGGCCTGCTTGGTTCTTCACCCATTTCGACCGTGATGAGCATCAACTCAATGACATGAAGGCAGTCACACACACACACACACACACACGCACACACACACACACACACACACACACACACACACACACACACACACACACACACACACACACACACACACACGCAGACGCACACACACACATTCAAAATAATTGCAGTGTTGTTTCCAGGACACTCTTCTTTTTAGTTCCCTTTTAATGTACTGGAATAGAGAATGTGAATTATTTTGTTGCGTATAATTGTGTCTTCTGGAATATGTCAAAAAACAGTTTGTGCTTGGGTCTATACCTCCGACATGTCAAATGCTTGCAGTGTGCATTTTTAAACTGAAGAGGTAGATTTTAGACCCTTTATTCATTTTTAAAATAGGCTTCCCATATACAAACTCCATTTCCACATGAGTTGGGAAATTATGTTGGATGTATATATTAACAGAATACAATGATTTGCAAATCATTTTCAACCCATATTCAGTTGAATATGCTACAAAGACAACTTATTTGATGTTCGAACTGATAAACATTTCTTTTGTTGCAAATAATCATTAACTTTAGAAATTGATGCCAGCAACACATGACAAAGAAGTTGGGAAATGTGGCAATAAAAAAAAAAAAAAAAAAAAATGGGTTGTACTTGTATAGCGCTTTTCTACCTTCAAGGTACTCAAAGCGCTTTGACACTACTTCCACATTTACCCATTCACACACACATTCACACACTGATGGAGGGAGCTGCCATGCAAGGCGCCAACCAGCACCCATCAGGAGCAAGGGTGAAGTGTCTTGCTCAGGACACAACGGACGTGACGAGGTTTGTTCTAGGTGGGATTTGAACCAGTGACCCTCGGGTTGCGCACGGCCACTCTCCCACTGCGCCACGCCGTCCCCGAATAAATACTGATAAAGTTGAGGAATGCTCACCAAACATCTTATTTGGAACATCCTACAGGTGTGCAGGCTAATTGGGAACAGGTGGGTGCCATGATTGGGTATAAAAGCAGCTTACATGAAATGCTAAGTAATTCACAAAGAAGGATGGGGTGAGGGTCACCACTTTGTAAGCAAATTGTCGAACAGTTATAGAACAACATTTCTTAACGAGCTATTGCAAGGAATTGAGGGATTTTACCATCTACGGTCCGTAAAATCATCAACAAATTCAGAGAATTTGGAGAAATCACTGCACATAAGCGATGATATTATGGACTTTTGGCGGTACTGCATCAAAAACCGACATCAGTGTGTAATGGATATCACCACACGGGCTCAGGAACACTTCATAAAACCACTGTCAGTAAGTACAGTTGGTTGCTACATCTGTAAGTGCAAGTTAAAACTCTACTATGCAAAGCCAAACCCATTTATCAAAAATATCCTAAAACGCTGCAGGCTTGGCTGAGCCCGAACTCACCTAAGATGGACTGATGCAAAGTGGAAAAGTGTTCTGTGGTCTGATGAGTCCACATTTCAAATTGTATTTGGAAACAGAGGATGTGGTGTCCTCCAGAACAAAGAGGAAAACAACCATTCGGATTGTTATAGGCGCAAAGTTCAAAAGCCAGCATCTGTGATGGTATGGGTGTATTAGTGCCCAAGGAATGGGTAACTTACACATCTGTGAAGGCACCATTAATGCTGAAAGGTCCATTCAGGTTTTGGAGCAACATATATTGTCATCCAAGCAACGTTATCATGGACGCCCCTGCTTATTTCAGCAAGACAAGTGTTACAACAGCGTGGCTTCGTAAAAAAACATTGCGGGTACTTTCCTGGCCCGCCTGCAGTCAAGACCTGTCCCCCATTGAAAATGTGTGGCACATTATGAAGCGTAAAATACGACAGCGGAGACGCCGGACTATTGAACGACTGAAGCACTACATAAAACAAGATTGGGAAAGAATTCCACTTTCAAAGCTTCAACAATTAGTTTCCTCAGTTCCCGAACGTTTATTGAGTGTTGTTAAAAGAAAAAGTGATGTAACACAGTGGTGAACATGCCCTTTCCCAACTACTTCGTCACGTGTTGCAGCCATGAAATTCTAAGTTAATTATTATGTGCAAAAAAAAATAAAGTTTATGAGTTTGAACATCAAATATCTTGTCTTTGTAGTGCATTCAATTGAATATGGGTTGAAAGGAATTTGCAAATCATTGTATTCCGTTTATATTTACATCTAACACAATTTCCCAACTCATATGGAAACGGGGTTTGTATAAAATATACAGTACAGGCCAAAAGTTTGGACACATCTTCTCATTTAAACGTGTTTTCTTTATTTTCATGACTTGTAAATTGGCACTCAAAGCTTCAAAACTGTGGAGTAAAAATCATTGCAGGTGACTACCTTTTGAATCTCATCCAGAATATGCCAAAAGTGTGCAAAGCAGTAATCAGAGCAAAGGGCTATTTTGAAGAAACAACAATATAAAACCTCCATCCATCCATTTTTTTTCCGCTTATCCAAGGTCGGGTCACGGAGGCAGCAGCCTAAGCAGGGAAGCCCAGACTTTCCTCTCCCTAACCACTTCGTCCAGCTCCTCCTGGGGGATCCCGAGGCGTTCCCAGGCCTGCCGGGAGACATAGTCTTCCCAACGTGTCCTGGGTCTTCCCCGTGGCCTCCCACCGGTCGGATGTGCCCTAAACACCTCCCGAGGGAGGCGTTCAGGTGGCATCCTGAACCGAACCACCTCATCTGGCTCCTCTCAATGTGGAGGTTTACTTTGAGCTCCTCCCGGATGGCAGAGCTTCTCAACCTATCTCTAAGGGAGAGGAAACTCATTTCGGCCGCTTATACCCGTGATCTTGTCCTTTCGTTCATAACCCAAAACTCATGACCATAGGTGAGGATGGGAACGTAGATCGACCGGTAAATTGGGAGCTTAGCCTTCCGGCTCAGCTCCTTCTTCACCACAATGGATTGACACAGCGTTCGCATTACTGAAGACGGCGGACCGATCCGCCTGTCGACCTCACAATCCACTCTTCCCTCACTCGTGAACAGGACTACAAGATATTTGACATGTTTTCAGTTATTTCACCTTTTTTTTGTTATGTACATAAATAGTCACACAAATAAAGAAAAAGCATTAAATTAGAAGGTGTGTCCAAACTTTTGGCCTGTATTGTAAAAACAATTATTATTTTATTAATCAATTATTATGAAACAGATTTAGAATCCATTCATCCATCAATTTTTTACAGCTTATCCTGGAGGTGGCAGCGGGGCTGAAACCTACCAACTGCACTCAGGCGGAAGGTAGGATTCACGGTGGACAAGTCACCACTGCATTTCAGATGTGAATCAATTTGTTAGTCCTGTAATGAGGGGGCATCTTGTCCAGGGTGTACACCGCCTTCTGCCCGATTGTAGCCGAGATAGGCACCAGCGCCCCCCCGCTACCCCAAAGGGAATAAGAGGTAGAAAATGGATGGATAGATGGATGGATCAATTTCCTTGGCACCCCCAGAATTTGTCCAAACAATGTTGAACTCCAAATTGCTGGTACAGGTACCAACATTATTTTGATACTTTTCGGTACTTTTTTAAATAAATGGCACCACAAAAATGGCATTATTGGTTTTATTTTGACAAAAAAATCTTAGGGTACATTAAACATATGTTTCTTATTGCATGTTTATCCTAAAATAAAATAATGAACATAATGAACAACTTTTTTTTTAGTAAGTAAGAACACAAAGGCTCCTAAATTAGTCTGCTGACGTATGCAGTAACATATTCTGTCACTTACGATTCCATTATTTTATCATCATTATTAAGGACAAGTGGTAGAAAATGAATTATTAATCTTCTAGTTCATTTACTGTTAATATCTGCTTACTTTCTCTCTTAACATGTTTTATCTACACTTCTGTTAAAATGTAATAATCACTTATTCTTCTGTTGTTTGATACTTTACATTAGTTTTGGATGATACCATGAATGTGGGGGGTGGGGCACCGGTAATTTTCAGAGGCGGTATAGTACCAAAAATGATTCATTAATATCGCGGTACTATACTAATACCGGTATACCGTACAACCCTACATTGGAAGAGTCTGAATCTTTTGTTAAAGCAACATAGTGTGAAGAAAATATTTACCTGATGAATATTTTCCTCATATAATGAACATGTATTTTGAACGATTCTCATCTGATCATTAGACCCATAACATTTTTAATTGGAGATGTCCGATAATGTTTTTTTTGCCGATATTCGATATTCCGATATTGTCCAACTCTTAATTACCGATTCCGATATCAACTGATACCAATGTATACAGTTGTGGAATTAACACATTATTATGCCTACTTTTGTTGTGATCCCCCGCTGGATGCATTAAACAATGTAACAAGGTTTTCCAAAATAAATCAACTCAATCTATGGAAAAAAAAGGCCAACATGGCACGGCCATACTTAATATTGAGGTCACAAAGTGCATTAGTTTTTTTAACATGCCTCAAAACAGCAGCTTGGAATTCGGGATATGCTCTCCCCGAGAGAGCATGAGGAGGTTGAGGTGGGCGGGGTTGAGGTGTATATTGTAGCATCCTGGAAGAGTTAGTGCTGCAAGGAATACTGGGTATTTGTTCTGTTGTGTTTATGTTGTGTTACGGTGCGGATGTTCTCCCGAAATGTGTATGTCATTCTTGTTTGGTGTGGGTTCACAGTTTGGCGGGGTTGGGGGGGCAGGGTTGAGGTGTTTGCAGAGGGTAGTGAGGGTGTATATTGTAGGTCCCGAAAGAGTTAGTGCTGCAAAGGGTTCTGGGTATTTGTTATGTTTTGTTACGGTGTGTGTCTCCCGAAATGTTTTTGGTCATTTTTGTTTGGTGTGGGTTCACAGTGTGGCACATATTTGTAACAATGTTAAAGTTGTTTATACGGCCACCCTCAGTGTGACCTGTATGGCTGTTGACCAAGTATGGCTTTGCATTCACTTGTGTGTGTGAAAAGCTGTAGATATTATGTGACTGGGCCGGCACGCAAAGGCAGTGCTTTTAAGGTTTATTGGCGCTCTGTACTTCTCCCTACCTCCGTGTACACAGTGGCATTTTAAAAAGTCATAAATGTAACTTTTTGAAACCGATATTGATCATTTACGATATGACATTTTAAAGCATTTATCGGCCCATAATATCGACAGTCCGATATTATCGGACATCTCTATTTTTAATGAAACATTGCATGGGATCACTCCTCGCTACTTTTGACACCTCACATTGTTTCCACTGGACATTGTCTCAGGGCACGACCTCCGCGTGAGAAGGCCATGTTTTTGTTTATTTTTGTTTTCACCAAACAGCAGGGAACTTTGATTTGGGGCTCTTGTGCAGCACAAGGCGAGGGACCCGACTCAGCACATCTGAGAGTACTTTGGTGAAATAACAGCAAATGTTTGTCTTGTATTGTATGGCACGCTGCTGGAGAAGCGCTAAAGCCCCTTCTTCCAGCGCCTGAAGCACTCCCTAATAAAATAGTCAAGAATAACTCCCCCCCAGCTTAATCTTCCCCTCAGATTACCACACTCGGGGCGGGAAATTAGCAGCAGGTCCGCACGCTTCCCGCTTTGCTTGTCTTCTCCCATTTGCCCATCTCCCATTGGTTGGGGCTTCGGCCGCTTCTTTTTCATGTGCATCACCGTGTATCCTTCCTCTTAATTGCTGGGCTCACGTTATCCCGCCATATCTGTGGGGGAGGCTGCAAAGATTTAGCAGGGAGAGACAGGGTGGGTTGTGTTTTATTAGGTAAGTACAGTCATGGTCAAAAGTTTACATACACTTGTAAAGAACATAATGTCATGGCTGTCTTGAGTTTCCAATAATTTCTACAACCTTTTTTTTTTATTGAGATGGAGTGATTGGAGCACATACTTGTTGGTCACAAAAAAAAACATTCATGAAGTTTGGTTCTTTTATGAATTTATTATGGGTCTACTGAAAATGTGACCAAATCTGCTGGGTCAAAAGTATACATACAGCAATGTTTATATTTAGTGACATGTCCCTTGGCAAGTTTCACTGCAATAAGGTGCTTCTGACAAGCTTCTGGTTGAATATTTTGACCACTCCTCTTGACAAAATTGTTACAGTTCAGCTAAATTTGCTGGTTTTCTGACATGGACTTGTTTCTTCAGCATTGTCCACACGTTTAAGTCAGGACTTTGGGAAGGCCATTCTAAAACCTTCTTTCTAGCCTGATTTAGCCATTCCTTTACCACTTTTGACATGTGCTTGGTTGGGGTCATTGTCCTGTTGGAACACCCAACTGCGCCAAAGACCCAACCTCCGGTCTGATGATTTTAGGTTGTCCTGAAGAATTTGGAAGTAATCCTCCTTTTTCCTTGTCCCATTTACTCGCTGTAAAGCACCAATTCCATTGGCAGCAAAACAGGCCCAGAGCATAATACTACCACCACCATGCTTGACGGTAGGGATGGTGTTCCCATACTTGCCAACCCTCCCGATTTTCCCAGGAGACTCCCGAATTTCAGTGCCCCTCCCGGAAATCTCCCAAGACAACCATTCTCCGGAATTTCTCCTGATTTCCACCTGGAAAACAATACTGGGGGCTTGCCTTTAGCGTCTTCTCCTATCTGAAAAGGAGACTATTAAATAAGTCTCCTTTATCCATAGGTTTCTCTATAACCCATAAAGTATGCAGGCACAGATCTATTCCTCAGCGTGTGTATATTCCAGCCGGCATGTTAATACACTGACACACAACATCCGGATTCCCATCATGCATTGCTTCAAAACTACGGCAAGTAGTAATGTCCAAAAAACAAAGAACGAAGAAGACACATGGCGACGACGGGTAAGAAAAAGAAGTACGATTGCAAGTTCCACAATGAATGGAAAAATTTATTTTAGTTAATTCCAGGAAAGCTCGAAGGGGAAAGGGTATGCTGCCTGCAAATTTTGTAGATCAGACTTTTCCATTGAACACGGTGGCCGAACGAATATACTCATTCATGAACGGATTATTTTATATATATATATATATATATATATATATATATATATATATATATATATATATATATATATATATATATATATATATACATATATATATATATATATATATATATATATATATATATATGTATAAAATATGGCCGTGTGCAACCCGGGGGGCCCTGGTTCAAATCCCACCTAGTACCAACCTCGTCATGTCCGTTGTGTCCTGAGCAAGACACTTCACCCTTGCTCCTGATGGGTGCTGGTTGGCGCCTTGCATGGCAGCTCCCTCCATCAGTGTGTGAATGTGTGTGTGAATGGGTAAATGTGGAAGTAGTGTCAAAAGCGCTTTGAGTACCTTAAAGGTAGAAAAGCGCTATACAAGTACAACCCATTTATCATTTATTTATATATACATATATACATATATGTATATATATCTTGATTGGATTATCCAGAGAATAGTGCTCGATACCGTGGTAGAGCGCAATATGTAGGTGTGGGAAACATTTTTCCCACACCTACATATATGTATATATATATATATATATATATATATATATATATATATATATATATAGATATATATATATATATATATATATATATATATATATATATATATACCCCCCATCTTCCGAATTCGGAGGTCCAAATGTTGGCAAGTATGGGGGTTTCTGGTATTAAAGGCCTAACCTTTTCTCCTCCAAACATATTGCTGGGTATTGTGGCCAAACAGCTCAATCTTTGTTTCATCTGAGCACAGAACTTTCCTCCTAAAGGTCTCATCTTTGTCCATGTGGTGTCAAGTGTATGTAAACTTTTGACCACGACTGTATATATAACCCCTGGTAGGGTCTCCCAAGGCAAACAGGTTTTAGGTGAGGGATCAGACAAAGAGCAGCTTGAAGACCTCTATAAAGAAGAGAAAACATGGACCCAGATTTCCCTCGCCCGGACGCGGGTCACCGGGGCGCCCCTCTGGAGCCAGGCCCGGAGGTGGGGCACGATGGCGAATGCCTGGTGGCCGGGCCTGTTCCCATGGTGCCCGGCCGGGCACAGCCCGAAGAGGCAACGTGGGTCACCCCTCCAATGGGCTCACCACCCATACCAGGGGCCATAGAGTTCGGGTGCAATGTGAGCTGGGCGGAAGCCGAAGGCAGGGCACTTGGCGGTCCGATCTTCGGCTACAGAAGCTAGCTCTTGGGACGTGGAACGTCACCTCACTGGGGGGGAAAGAGCCTGAGCTAGTGCGCGAAGTGGAGAAGTTCCGGCTGGATATAGTCGGACTCACTTCGACGCACAGCAAGGGCTCTGGAACCAGTTCTCTCGAGAGGGACTGGACCCTCTTCCACTCTGGCGTTGCCGGCAGTGAGAGGCGACGGGCTGGATTTCCCCCCGGCTCAAAGCCTGCACGTTGGAGTTCAACCCAGTGGACGAAAGAGTAGCCTCCCTCCGCCTTCGGGTGGGGGGACGGGTCCTGACTGTTGTTTGTGCTTACGCACCAAACAGCAGTTCAGAGTACCCACCCTTTTTGGGTACACTCGAGGGAGTACTGGAAAGTGCTCCCCCGGGTGATTCCCTTGTCCTACTGGGGAACTTCAACGCTCATGTTGGCAACGACAGTGAACCCTGGAGAGGCGTGATTGGGAAGAATGGCCGCCCGGATCTGAACCCGAGTGGTGTTTTGTTATTGGACTTTTGTGCTCGTCACAATTTGTCCATTATAAACACTATGTTCAAACATAAGGGTGTCCATATGTGCACTTGGCACCAGGGCACCCTAGGCCGCAGTTCCATGATCGACTTTGTAGTTGTGTCATCGAATTTGCGGCCTTATGTTTTGGACACTCGGGTGAAGAGAGGGGCGGAGCTTTTTACCGATCACCACCTGATGGTGAGTTGGCTGCGATGGTGGGGGAGGATGCCGGACCGACCTGGCAGGCCCAAACGCATTGTGAGGGTCTGCTGGGAACGTCTGGCAGAGTCTCCTGTCAGAGAAAGTTTCAATTCCCACCTCCGGAAGAACTTCGAACATGTCACGAGGGAGGTGCTGGACATTGAGTCCGAGTGGACCATGTTCCGCACCTCTATTGTCGAGGCGGCTGATCGGAGCTGTGGCCGCAAGGTAGTTGGTGCCTGTCGGGGCGGAAATCCTAAAACCCCTTGGTGGACACCAGCGGTGAGGGATGCCGTCAAGCTGAAGAAGGAGTCCTATCGGGTCCTTTTGGCTCATAGGACTCCGGAGGCAGAGGACAGGTACCGACAGGCCAAGCGGTGTGCGGCTTCAGCGGTCGCTGAGGCAAAAACTCGGACAATGGAGGAGTTCGGGGAAGCCATGGAAAATGACTTCCGGATGGCTTCGAAGCGATTCTGGACTACCGTCCGCCGCCTCAGGAAGGGGAAGCAGTGCACTATCAACACTGTGTATGGTGCGGATGGTGTTCTGCTGACCCCAACTGCGGATGTTGTGGATAGGTGGAAGGAATACTTCGAAGACCTCCTCAATCCCACCAACACGTCTTCCTATGAGGAAGCAGTGCCTGGGAAATTTGTGGTGGACTCTCCTATTTCTGGGGCTGAGGTCGCTGAGGTAGTTAAAAAGCTCCTCGGTGGCAAAGCCCCGGGGGTGGACGAGATCCGCCTGGAGTTCCTTAAGGCTCTGGATGCAGTGGAGCTGTCTACCCCCGGGGTTCCTTAAGGCTCTGGATGCTGTGGGGCTGTCTTGGTTGACAAGACTCTGCAGCATCGCATGGACATCGGGGGCGGTACGTCTGGATTGACAGACCGGGGTGGTGGTTCCTCTCTTTAAGAAGGGGGACCGGAGGGTTTGTTCCAACTATCGTGGGATCACACTCCTCAGCCTTCCCGGTAAGGTTTATTCAGGTGTACTGGAGAGGAGGCTACGCCGGATAGTCGAACCTCGGATTTAGGAGGAACAGTGTGGTTTTCGTCCTGGTCGTGGAACTGTGGACCAGCTCTATACTCTCGGCAGGGTTCTTGAGGGTGCATGGGAGTTTGCCCAACCAGTCTACATGTGCTTTGTGGACTTGGAGAAGGCATTTGACCGTGTCCCTCGGGAAGTCCTGTGGGGAGTGCTCAGAGAGTATGGGGTACTGGACTGTCTTATTGTGGCAGTCCGCTCCCTGTACGATCAGTGCCAGAGCTTGGTCCGCATTGCCGGCAGTAAGTCGAACACATTTCCAGTGAGGGTTGGACTCCGCCAAGGCTGTCCTTTGTCACCGATTCTGTTCACAACTTTTATGGACAGAATTTCTAGGCGCAGTCAAGGCGTTGAGGGGTTCCGGTTTGGTGACCAGAGGATTAGGTCTCTGCTTTTTGCAGATGATGTGGTCCTGATGGCTTCATCTGTCCGGGATCTTCAGCTCTCACTGGATCAGTTTGCAGCCGAGTGTGAAGCGACCGGAATGAGAATTAGCACCTCCAAGTCCGAGTCCATGGTTCTCACCTGGAAAAGGGTGGAGTGCCATCTCCGGGTTGGGGAGGAGACCCTGCCCCAAGTGGAGGAGTTCAAGTACCTAGGAGTCTTGTTCACGAGTGGGGGAAGAGTGGATCGTGAGATTGACAGGCGGATCGGTGCGGCGTCTTCAGTAATGCGGACGCTGTACCGATCCGTTGTGGTGAAGAAGGAGCTGAGCCGGAAGGCAAAGCTCTCAATTTACCGGTCGATCTACGTTCCCATCCTCACCTATGGTCATGAGCTTTGGGTCATGACCGAAAGGATAAGATCACGGGTACAAGCGGCCAAAATGAGTTTCCTCTGCCGTGTGGCGGGGCTCTCCCTTAGAGATAGGGTGAGAAGCTCTGCCATCCGGTAGGAACTCAAAGTAAAGCCGCTGCTCCTCCACATCCAGAGGAGCCAGATGAGGTGGTTCGGGAATCTGGTCAGGATGCCACCCGAACGCCTCCTTAGGGAGGTGTTTAGGGCACGTCCAACCGGTAGGAGGCCACGGGGAAGACCCAGGACACGTTGGGAAGACTATGTCTCCCGGCTGGCCTGGGAACGCCTCGGGATCCCCCGGGAAGAGCTAGACGAAGTGGCTGGGGAAAGGGAAGTCTGGGCTTCCCTGCTTAGGCTGTTTCCCCCGTGACCCGACCTCGGATAAGCGGAAAAGATGGATGGATGGATGGATGTATATATTCGAGGCTCATTGGTGGCTGAATTCTCTAAGGTCTGGTCTTCATTAGTGGAGATAAGTGGCCTAAAAAACTAAACTGACAATTGATTTGAGGCCTCTTAAGTGTAGAAGGGGTGATGGAGAGTGTGTTTGAAGTTTGCTGTTTTTTGTTAAATAAGACACACAGTAAAGAACACACACAGCAGCATTTCCTTTCGGTGGTTATGTACAAGTATGTGTGTGTGTTTCAGTGTGTGCGTGTGTGCGTGCGTGTGTGTGTGTGTGTGTGTGTTTGTGTGCATGTGCGTGTGTGTGTGCGTGTGTGTGTGTGTGTCTGTGTGTCCGTAGTAGTGTAACGTACACCTTGAGTACGGTAGTGGCGGTGGCTTTGAGGTCACTTCTTCCCGCCGTCTGATCCTCGTAACCAGAACTCTCCCTTAACGCTTCCTGTCCGCTTGACCCACCTTCCCGCCTGCCCGCCTGCCATCTGGGTCTCCCAAAGGACACACACACACACATACACACACACTTAATTTAATCTTGGCTTTCATGCACACATTTGATATCTAAAAAAATGAGTTCTCATGAGAATTTAGGCCCCTCGCCACACTCCGCTTCAATGTTTGCTGCTATACTCTACTGTAGTGTTGTCCCGATACCAATAATTTGGTACCGGTACCAAAATTATTTTGATTATCTTCGGTACATTTCTAAATAAAGGGGACCATAAAAAAATTGCATTATTGGCGTTATCTTAACAAAAAAATCTTACGGTACATCAAACATATATTTCTTAATGCAAGTTGGTCCTCAAATACGGGGGCAGCATAGCTCGGTTGGTAGAGCGGCCGTGCCAGCAACTTGAGGGTTGCAAGTTCGATCCCCGCTTCCGCCATCCGAGTCAATGCCGTTGTGCCCTTGGGCAAGACACTTTACCCACCTGCTCCCAGTGCCACCCACACTGGTTTAATTGTAACTTACATATTAGGTTTCACTATGTAAAGCGCTTTGAGACACTTGAAGAAAAAGCGCTATATAAATATAATTCACTTCACTTCACAAATAAAATAGTTAACATACTAGACAACTTGTATTTTATTAATAAGTAAACAAACAAGGGCTTTTAATTTAGCGGCTGGCATATGCTGTAGGGCTGGGCAATATGGCCTTTTATTAATATCTTGATATGTTTGGGCCATGTCACGATACACGATATATATCTCGATATTTTGCCCTAGCCTTGAATGAACACTTGATGTATATAATCACAGCAGTATGATGCTTCTATGTGTCTACATTAAAACATTCTTCTTCATACTGCATTAATATTTGCTCATTTTAAACTTTCATGCATAGGGACACCACAATTAAGTACATTTACCAAAACTGTTTTTATTAAACAGTTACTAAGCAGTGGCACAAACATTCATGTCATTTCAAAACAGAACATGCAAGATTGTCAGAGACATTTTAGAACAAACTATTAGTGCACTTTTTTGGATGATGTCACTAAGATAACATATCAAAACAACATTAGATTAAAGTGCACTTTTTGTACAGAACGCCTCTACAGTAGTTTAAAACAAAGGGCGCTTTTGTGCATGATGTCACACAACATATTTCAATAAGTGTCAAATAAAAATGAGCTGCATGATAGGAAATCAAATAGTGTATGTCATTTGCTATGTGGTAGGTTACTACGGACGATATGAAATCCATTTTTTTTCATATGATCTGGAAATGGTTACTTCGGCATTTTGTGGGTATACCGAACGGAGATGTTGACATGCAGTTTCAAGCACTTTTCATTCTCTAGTGGGGGACTTTTCAAATGATGCTACAAATTAGCAGTAATGCTACTTTTTGCAGCAAAGTTTTTGCCGCATACTTGTTCGACACATTCCCGTTTGAAGCCAAACCACTGCCAGACGATGGACCCCGCGCTGTTATTCTTAGAAATTCATTCTTCCTTCATTTGTTACCAGATTGGCACCTTCTTTCTCTTGTATTATCCCTCGCACCACTCCAAGCATCACAGCTAATATTACCATGCTGCACTGCAAAAAGTCAGTGTTCAAAAACCAGAAACAAAAAATACAAAAATGAGTGGTATTGAACTAAGCAAAATTATCTGCCAATAGAACAAAAAAAAATGGCTTGTCAAGACTTTCCAAAACAAGTAAAATTAGCTGACCTCAATCAACCCCAAAATACCTTAAAACAAGTATATTCTCTCTAATAACAAGTTTACTTCTATATGAGTACCTATTTTCTATCGCTTCATTGAAAATAAAACAGCAAAGTCCATTTGGCTGTCATCTGTTTTAATTATAAACATCAATTGTGTCAAAGTCATGATTTTTTTTTTCATACTTGAAATAAGAAAATATTATTTTAAAAAAGTAGTTTTGTACTTGTGAGTGTTGATGACACAGTTTTGCATCAGTTGTTATTGTAGTTGCAATATAGGTCATAAAATCTCAGCAAAAAGCTGTAATATCTGACTGAGATCATTTAGGACCCACCATCCATCCATTTCCAACCGCTTATTCCCTTTAGGGGTTGCGGGGGGCGCTGGTGCCTTTCTCATGTACAATCGGGCGGAAGGCGAGGTACACCTTGGACAAGTCCACACCTCATTGCAGGGGCAACACAGATAGACAGACAATAGTCACACTTTCTATGTCATAATTATGACTTTTTTCACTCATGATTAGACGGACAACATTCACACTCTAGGGCCAATTTAGTGTTGCCAATCAACCTATCCCCAGGTGCATGTCTTTGGAAGTGGGAGGAAGCCGGAGTACCCGGAGGGAACCCACGCATTCACAGGGAGGACATTCAAACTCCACACAGAAAGATCCCGAGCCCGGGATTGAACCCCAGACTACTCAGGACCTTCGTATTGTGAGGCAGATGCACTAACCCCTCTGCCACCGTGAAGCCCTCTTTTAGGACCAAAACCCTTAAAACAAGTAAAACACTCTAACATAAAATCTTATGTATGGCCGCGCAAGTCCTGGGATGCCCAAAATGTCCATAACACACCCTGCCGAGTCCCACGGGGAGGCGGGATAAAAGTTTGAAATGTTGGCAAAAGTCCCAAAAATGTCCAAAATACCTACCCAGTTTCGAGTCCCACAAGTCCCGCCGCCGGCCAGAATGCCCAAATCGTCCAAAACGCCCCCGGCAAGTCTCACAGGAAGGCAGGGAGAAAAGTGAGAAAAGTTGGTAAAATGTTCAAAAATCACAAGATTTGTGGCACTCCATGTGGGACTCGAACCTGGGTAGGTATTTTGAACATTTTTGAGACTTTTGCCGACTTTTCCAACTTTTATCCCCCCTCCCCGAGGGACTCTGCTGGGTGTACTATGCACATTTTGGGCATCCCGGGACTTGTGGGACTCGAACCTGGGTAGGTATTTTGAACATTTTTGGGGACTTTTCCCAACTTTTCTCACTTTTCTCCCCCACTTCCCGTGGGACTTTGCTGGGTGCGTTTTGGACACTTTTTGCAATCCCGGGACTTGTGCGGCCGTTGGCGGGACTCGTGGGACTGGAACCCGGGGAGGTATTTTGGACAAAAACGGGACTTTTGACCATTTTGGTAGCCTTTTCCCCTCTTCTTCCCCGGCTTCCTGTGCACCATTGCTAGGTGTGTTTTGGACATTTGAACAAAAATAATTCAAGCATGTTTTACTCAGTATAGGTCATAAAATCTCGGCAACAAGCCATAATATGTTACTGAGATAATTTAGGACCAAAACCCTAAAATAAGTAAAACACTATCATAAAATCTGCTTAGTGAGAAGAATTATCTTATCAGACAGAAAACAAGCAAATATCACCCTTATTTGAGATATTTAATCTTACTTAGATTTCAGTTTTTGCAGTGTGTTACCTCTTATGCGAGGGCGTATGAGACGACATATGTAAGAAGGTGCGCTTGTCTGTGAGAAGGAGAGACAAGAAAGAGTAAAAAAAGCCTGCAGTGTAATGCCCACAGCTAAAAGCAACAGTGTGATAACGTATACTCGAATATCAGGATATAGTCATTTTCTATATCGCACAGAGACAAACCCTGGATATGTCGAGTACATCGATATATTTTGCTCAGCCCTAATATGCAGTAACATACTGTTTCATTTTCCATTCTATTATTTTGTCAGAATTATTAAGGACAAGTGGTGGAAAACTATTTTTTAAAATACTTGTTTATTTACTGTTAATATCAACTTTATTTATAAAGCACATTTAAAATTTACCACAGGGGTAGCCAAAGTGCTGTACAATGGGCAGGTTAAAAGATAATACGAGGGCCGAGCAAACAACACAACACAAACAGAACATGATAAAAAATAAATAAATAAAACATAAAAACAGGTTCACAACAGGTGTAAAATGGGGGACCATTGCAGGATGGATATCACTCAGTGTTAAAAGCCAAGGAATAAAAGTATGTTTTTAAGAGAGATTTAAAAACAGGAAGAGAGGAGGCTTGTTTAATTCTCAGAGGTAGGTCGTTCCAGAGCTTGGGAGCAGCAGCAGCGAAAGCTCTGTCACCTCTAAGCTTCAGCCTTGTGTCAGGGACCGTCAGTAGCAGCTGATCGGCTGATCTTAGGGATTGGATGGGGCAGTAAGGCTGAAGGAGGTCGGAGAGATATGTTGGCGCGAGGTATTTTAGACATTTAAAAGCAAATAGAAGGAGTTTAAAATTGATTCGGTAACACACTTGGAGCCAGTGAAGGGACGCTAATATAGGGGTGATGTGCTCACGTCTGCGGGTCTGTGTTAGCAGACGAGCAGCAGAGTTCTGCACGAGCTGCAGGCGGGCGAGGGAGGCCTGGCTAATGCCTACATACGGGCATTGCAGTAGTCTAAACGATTCCAGATAAAAGCGTGAATTATTTTCTGTTTACTTTCTCTTTTAACATGTTCTATCTGCACTTCTGTTAAAATATAATACAGTAATCACCTATTCTTCTGTTACGTGATAGTTTACTTTAGTTTTGGATGATACCATACATTTAGGGATGTGACACACTTTGAGTACCTGACAGGCATCATTTTAGACTTAGACTTCCTTTTTATTGTCATTCAAATTTGAACTTTACAGTAAAACTAAGAACAACATTTCGTTGCATTAGCTCATGTTAGTGCAGGATAAAAAAAAAGCAATAAGGTGCAGATATAAATAAATAGATTACTGTACAGATTGCACTTTTTCACATGCGATCATGTATATGGATATACTGTACGTTATATTGTCTTTTTTATTCCAGCGAGTTAATCCATTTTGGGGGGAGTTGAGGGGATAATTTAATTATGATGCGTTCATGAGTCTTACGGCCTGAGGGAATAAGCTGTTACAAAACCTGGAGGTTCTGCTACGGAGGCTGCTGAACATCTTCCTAGAGTCCAGAAGTGAAAACAGTCCTTGGTGGGGGTGGAGTAGTCTTTGCAGATTTTCTGAGCCCTGGTCAGGCAGCGGCTTTTTGTGATCTCCTGGATAGGAAGAATAGGAGTCCTGATAATCTTTTCCGCCGTCATCACCACTCTTCTTGCTGCTGACAATCAATAATGTAATAAAAATAGACCCCAAGTTGAGTGTTGTTTCGGCTTAGGCTGTCTTGGTTGAACCTGATGGTCTGATTGGCACATCAGAAGGAATACATGATGAAATTGAGTCAACAGAATTGTTTTCACAGGTTGCTCTCAAGTCAACGAGAGTCCGAGAAGAGTGGAAATGAGAAAAAAAGTAGACATCGTATTTATTTTGAGTGCTGCAGGTGCTCCCTCGCCGCTTATTGGCTCGTTGGATGACTCTTTCACTCTAAAGAGGGCAATTTGTGTTCCTCACCCGTCTCTCTCTTACTCCAGAGGCCAGAGCTGAAGTGGCCCACTTATTTTAGCGGGGTCTTGTGGTCATGACTTGCGGTGACATATTAATTGAGCAGTTCCTCCAAAGAAAAGAAAAGGCCAATGTCACCATTGGTCCAAGTGTGTTTGGAGAGCCTTACAAAATTGGTTTTGTTTGGCTGGAAAAGCTCCGAGGTGTTTATTTACACACCGTGCCGTGTCAAATAGCAGCTGGCCGGCAATTACTGTGTTTTCCTGTCTGAGACCGCATGTTTGGTGCGCAGACATGTTTTCTCACGTATAAACATGCTTACTTGGACACGCAGACAGACAAACAGATGAGGCGAGGTGAGTTGGACGCTTTCTCCTTCCAGTTTTCACATAGCCAGTCAGTCTTCTTCATTTATTATTGACCACGGTCCTCCACAAGTCATTACCAAACTGACAAACAGACCCTGGGCCACAGAAGTAAATGACTTCCTTTTTGTTATTTTTTACACCGACTTTGTTTTCTCCAAAAAAAATAAGCGACGCAATACTTTCTTCCTCGTGGCATAAATAGCTTTTTCGGACTATAAGTCGCAGTTTTTTTCACAGTTTGGCCGGGGGGGCCACTTATACTCAAGAGCGACTTATGTGTCACATTACTGTAAAATATCAAATAATATTATTTGGCTCATTCACGTAAGAGACTAGACGTATAAGATTTCATGGGATTTAGCAATTAGGAGTGACAGATTGTTTGGTAAACGTGTAGCATGTTCTATATGTTATGGTTATTGAATGACTCTTACCATAATATGTTACGTTAACATACCAGGCACCTTCTCAGTTGGTTATTTATGCGTCATATAACGTACACTTATTCAGCCTGTCCACTATTCTTAATTTATTTTAAATTGCCTTTCAAATGTCTATTCTTGGTGTTGGGTTTTATCAAATAAATTTCCCCCAAAAATGCGACTTATACTCCAGTGTGACTTATACATGTTTTTTGCCTTCTTTATTATGCATTTTCGGCAGGTGCGACTTATACTCCGGAGCGACTTATATTCCGAAAAATACCGTATATCAGATTTACGTTGCACTTTTTGGCTGGGCACTTGGCCACTTAGCGCTTCGTGTTTAGCTTTAAAGGGGAACATTATCACCAGACCTATGTAAGCGTCAATATATACCTTGATGGTGCAGAAAAAAGACCATATATTTTTTTAACCGATTTCCGAACTCTAAATGGGTGAATTTTGGAGAAATAAACACCTTTCTGTTTATCGCTCTTTTTGCGATGATGTCAGAACGTGACGTCGCCGAGGTAATACAGCCGCCATTTTAATTTTCAACACATTGCAAACATTGGGTCTCAGCTCTGTTATTTTCCGTTTTTTCGACTATTTTTTGGAACTTTGGAGACATCATGCCTCGTTGGTGTGTTGTCGGAGGGTGTAACAACACTAACAGGGAGGGATTCAAGTTGCACCACTGGCCTGAAGATGCCAAAGTGTCTGCCGCCTGACCCCCATTGAATGTGCCAAAGTGTCTCCACATTTTACCGGTGATGAAAGACATGGAACAGAGATGTATGGATAACCTGCAGATGCATTTGCAACAATAAAGTCAACAAATTCACAAAAGTGAGTTTTGTTGATGTTGACTGCCAGCTAATCCATGCTAACATGCTATGCTAATCGATGCTAACATGCTATTTACTGGTGGTGCTAAAGCAGACATGGCACAGAGATGTATGGATAACCTGCAGATGCATTTATAACTATATTACGTTTCCTTCCACCCACATTTAATGCAAAAAAAACACTTACCAATTGAAGGATTTAAATTGCTCCAGTGTCACGAGATGCGAAAGTCCTGATCGTTTGGTCCGCACATTTTACCGGCGATGGTAACGCAGCCATTCGGCCATGCTATGGCTATGAATAGCTTCAATAGCTATTAGCTTTTTCAATACTTTCATACTCCAACCATCCGTTTCAATACATGCATAATCTGTTGAATCGCTTAAGCCGCTGAAATCCGAGTCTGAATCCGAGCTAATGTCACTATATCTTGCTGTGCTATTTGCCATTGTTTGTTTACATTGGCAGCACTGTATGATGTCACAGGGAAATGGATAGTGGCATCGCAAATAGCGAAAATCAAGCACTTTAAAGCTTTTTTTAGGGATATTCCGGGACCTTTAAAATTTTGAAATAAACTTCAAAAAATACAACAAGCCACTGAGAACTGATTTTTTATTGTTTTTAACCCTTTTGAAATTGTGATAATGTTCCCCTTTAAGAACACCCACAGAGAGTCCATATGTCACCTGTAACGTCTTAGGCCCTGTTTTCACTTATCCAGCGTAAATCCCACCTTACCTTATCCTTGTCCACACACAACAATGCCACCGTTTAAGACCCTCTCCCTCCAGTGTTGCTTTGTGTGCTATTTCTTAAATGTAACTTATCTGAACAATATCTAGTGTTGTGGTATTTCAATTAATTGTAATCCAGTGTCCTGTGGGGCCCTATTGTGTAAATCACACCTGGGCCATCATAAATTAATCAAATCTTTATTAGACATGTAAACAATGTGATAAAGAACATTTTACATCAATCAATCCAGGGATCTATATATCTTGTCAGGACACTCAATCTTTTGCCTTCACCCTCATTGTCCATTCGTTTTTGGTGACTTTATATACTCTCGACCTGGACGTTGAGTCTGCGACATACATGGCAGACAATAACTGATACAGTCTGCTTTGCCAGTCCAAATCTATTCACCGTTTTCCATAGTCTTCCCTCGACGGCCAAGTAACACAAAGCACACACTACCTTTTTTTATCACATCTACTGGAGCACGCATTCTTGTTGTCTCTCCTTCGACAAATGGACGGAGTTTTTCGCTAAGCAGAATCATAGCTGACCTGGACATTGGAAAGTTATCTTGCTGTCTGAAAAGTGTTGTATCCCAAATAGCTGTATCCCAAATAGTCTGTACAGACGCAAGGACAAACACAGGCATGTCTGGATGACTTGCCTTTATATATCTAGTGGTTAGCTCCGAGTTTCGAAACCGCTTTATTATGAAGCTTTCTGGCGTCACTTCCTCTCCCAACTCAGTTTGTAAACAATCAATGAGTCCATACAAAGCTAAGAGCCGGAGATTCAAGAAATACACGGCGCACTTACCTGTGTAAAAAAATGTTCCAGGTGGGGCACCTTACATGATAGTTTAGTGTGGCTGAAATTGGGCTTAGGCTAAATAATTATTTGTTTAAGGGGTTAAACGATTCAAGCCTTAGGCTGGATAACCTTACCCGGCTTAGTGTAAACGGGGCCCTACTGACAACTGAAATGTTTGCCTTTTTATTCTGTAATGCGCTATTAGGTCCTACACCTGCACAACAAAGACCTCAACTTATTGGATTTGACACGTATAAAATGCTAACGAGGATGTGCCATGTTGCCAAATACACAATCCTGAATAGATTTATCAGATGTCTGACAACTCTAGTGTCCCACTATGCATACACAAAACTAGTTTGATTATTGGATTCAATGGGCCCCATTCAGCAATAAGTTCCTTAACGTTGCCTCTTATCTTTCTTCCTTAGTGATTTCCTAAGAGGAGTCCATTCAAATTCATGATGTGTTCTTAAACGGCCAAATTGTACCTTCCTGCTGTTCTTAAGGTCCTGAATGCCAAATGGTGAGCGCGTGCGTGTCTATCATAATTTACATGTAAACATATACGTAAAAATCCTTAATTCCGTAATTTGCATAGGTAAACGCCCTTAATTCCCCATATGAGGGCACAATTCTGGCAGAAAAGCCAAACATCAAACACACAGAGAAAACACAAATAGATTATAGAAGAGAAATGTGTATTATCCCACGGGGGAAATACATAATGTTAAAACATAAGTTTAAGAAAGGGGGTCAAGTTCAGAAAAGGAGGATCTACTGCAAGAAGTGGAGAAAACATCTATCTATCATCAATCATCTATCTATGCATCCATTTACATATTTATCTAGATAAATGCCAAGCGTTTTTTTACCTTTTTTTAAGAAACTCAAAGCGCTTTGACACTATTTCCACATTTACCCATTGACACACACAGTCACACACCGATGGCGAGAGCTGCCATGCAAGGTGCTAACCAAGACGCATCAGGAGCAAGGGTGAAGTGTCTTGCTCAAGGACACAACGGACGTGACTAAGATGGTAGAGGGTGGGGATTGAACCAGGAACCCTCAGGTTGCTGGCACAGCCACTCTACTAACCGCTCCACACCATCCCTATCTATCTATCTATCTATCTATCTATCTATCTATCTATCTATCTATCTATCTATCTATCTATCTATCTATCTGTCTTTCTGTCTGTCTGTCTGTCTGTCTGTCAGTCAGTCAGTCAGTCAGTCAGCCAGCCAGCCAGTCAGTCAGTCAGTCAGTCAGTCTGTCTTGTCTGTCTGTCTGTCTGTCTATCTGTCTGTCTGTCTAGCCATCCATCCATCCATCCATCCATCCATCCATCCATCCATCCACCCATCCATATATTTATCTATCTATCTATCTATCTATCTATCTATCTATCTATCTATCTATCTATCTATCTATCTATCCATCTATCTATCTATCTATCTATCTATCTATCTATCTATCTATCTATCTATCTATCTATCTATCTATCTATCTATCTATCTATCTATCTATCTATCTATCTATCTAAGGGAACTTGTCACACTTAAGAACAAATAGGCCACCTTAAGAGGGCTCTGGAGCACTGGTAGATTTTGTTCTTATGTATGAACAAATCCTAGCTAAGAAAACATTGGTGAATACAAATATCTCCTTAAAAACTTCTTAAGTGGGCCTAAGAACAAAATTTGTACTAAAGAACGGTGGCTGAATGGGGCCCAATATTTATGAGAGCTGTGTTGTTCAACCTTTTCTGAGCCAAGGCACATTTTTTTTTATTGAAAAAATCTTGAGGCACACCACCAACAGAAAACTTTGAATAATGAAACTCAGCAGCCAATATTGACAATAAAAAATAGCTCTCCCATTTGTTGGATATGAATTCAAACCAGGTGGGGCGGCATGGCCTAGTGGGTAGAGCGGCCGGCCAGAAACCTGAGGGTTGCACGTTCGCTTCACACTTATTGACATCCAAAAAATCGCTGCCGTTGTGTCCTTGGGCAGCACACTTCACCCTTTGCCCCGGGTGCCGCTCACACTGGTGAATGAATGATGAATGAATGACAGGTGGTGGTCGGAGGGGCCGTAGGCACAAAACTGGCAGCCACGCTTCCGTCAGTCTACCCCAGGGCAGCTGTGGCTATTGTTGTAGCTTGCCACCACCAGGTGTGAATGAATGTTGAGTCCCACTTCACTGTGAGCGCTTTGAGAGTCTAGAAAAGCGTGATATAAATCTAAGTTATTATTATTATTATCATAACCAAGCGTGCATCACTATAGCTCTTGTCTCAAAGTAAATATACTGTCACAACCTGTCGCATTACGCCGTGACTTATTTGCCGGTTTTTTTTTGGTGTTTTCCTGTGTGTACTGGTCTTTTTTAGTTCTTGTCTTGCGCTCATATTTTGTTGTTGATTGTCATGTCATGAACGAATGTACTTTGTGGACACCGTCTGCTGCTCCACACGCTGTAAGTCTTTGCTGTCATCCAGCATTCTGTTTTTGTTTACTTTGCAGTCAGTTGAGTTTTAGCTTTGTTCTGCATAACCATCCCTAAGCTTCAATGCCTTTTCTTAGCGGCACTCGCCTTTTGTTTTTTTTTTCAGTTTAAGCATTATATACCTTTTTTAACCTCAAGTCAACGAGAGGTTAAAAAAGCTGTCGTCTGCATACTGTGATCACGGCAAACCATGGTCCCGCCATCTACAAAGCAATTAACTACCTGCTGCCACCTACTGATAGGGAAGAGTATTACACGATTACCCTGCCAATCTTTACTGCAGTTGTGTCCCGATGATCGCGCGGGTAAAGATTGGACTAACGTGGAAGCAAACTTCAAAAAGGATGCATGCTCAACGAGACACAAATACATTCTTACAGTGGTAGGTCGTCTGGGCCAGCAAGGCTTTCTCTGCTGGCCAAAAATCATGATCTTAATCAAAGATAAAAGTACTTTTTAATTTATTTACCCTAAATATCTAAATATCTCATGTCATATTATGCTCCTTCCAGTGCTTTTGTTTTTAGTTTTAGTTTGTATCCAATCAGAATTCAGCTATATTATGTTACCAGGCTGTACCAAATCTGCCACAGGCCTTCAGAATCTACAATGCAGACATCCGTGCACTGTACATACAGACAGTTTCCATAGCCAATCAGATCACGAGTTGTTGTCAGTAAAGCCTTCTAGCTGGCCTAAGGTTGAACGTGACGTTTAGGTGTCCTGTGATTGGATACTCACAGGGACCGTTAGCGGATGCATTTGAGAAAACACAAATGTGTTATTGGGTTTACTTTAGGTACTAGAGTAAACCCAACCTTAGGGGCGGTATAGCTCGATTGGTAGAGCGGCCGTGCCAGCAACTTGAGGGTTCCAGGTTCGATCCCCGCTTCCACCATCCTAGTTACTGCCGTTGTGTCCTTGGGCAAGAAACTTTACCCACCTGCTCCCAGTGCCACCCACACTGGTTTAAATGTAACTTAGATATTGGGTTTCACTATGTAAATCGCTTTGAGTCACTAGAGAAAAGCGCTATATAAATATATTTCACTTCACTTTTCACTTCGCTAATTGCTTACAAAAAAAAAATGGTTTCATACATTTCAGTTCTATAATAAGGGAGAGTGGTCCCGCGGGGCTGAAGGGGTTAACCCCCCCCGCCCTCCCACCAACACCGCCTTACTCAAGAAAACAGCAACAATGCAGTTATCCATCCATCCACCCATTTTCTACCGCTTGTCCCTCTCTGGGTCGCGGGGGGGGGGTGCTGCAGCCTATCAGAGCTGCAGTCAGGCAGAAGGTGGCGTACACCCTGGACAAGACGCCACCTCAACCTATCCCCAGGTGCATGTCTTTGGAAGTGGGAAGAAGCCGGAGTACCCGCAGGGAACCCACGCAGTCACGGGGGGAAAACATGCAAACTCCACACAGAAAGACCTGGAGACGGAGAATCAAACCCAGGACCTTATTATTGTGAGGCACACAAACTAACCCCTGGCTCACTGTGCTGCCCTGCAAAAATATCATCCATATGAAAACTAATTTTATTCATGAATGCATCTCCTTTTTAACGGGTGCATGCAGGTCTGTGTGAGTAAAACAGAGGCCTGTCAACTTCAAGTGTAGTGCTTTTAGCTCATTAGTCAGCCCGCTTGCCTCTCACTTCAAGCCAGGTAATCCCGTTTATTAAGTGCTTAATCCATTGTAAAAGTATGAGATCGGGACTTGAAATCGGTTCAGATCTGAGGTGGAAAAATGGGATCGGAATCGTTGGCTAAAAATGTTACTCGGGATATTCCTATTAGATGTAATTTGTGTTTTGTCCATTATAATTGCGTGGGATAAAAAAAAAAAAAAAAAAAAAAAAACACATATACTTAACTTTTTTATGATATAAGATAGGATATGTCTTTATTGTCATTGCACAAGTACAACAAAACTTAGTTTTCAGCACTGACCCGTTCAAGATTAAACACACAAACAGTGTACAGGTTTACAGAACAGGAACGCTGATGGGTCGCCACAAGGCGCCCCGTAAAAGATGGTAGGGAAGGATGAGTAAAAAACTACAATCTAGACTGGGGTACTAAGGGGGCCCAGTCTGGAGTGGGAAATAACCTCCATAGCAAAGCACACATACATATTACCATGTACATCTCGAAATATCTAGCAACGGAGGGGAGGGAGTGGGGTACCATGGTGGCAGGCTGCAGCTCTCATATCAACATGTACATTTTAATGGGAATTGTCAAAGTCCAGGGTCATACAGCAAAAGTTGTGGTAACACTTTAGTATGGAGAACATATTCTAAGTGAAAAATACTTAATTTAGAGTTTTTTGGACACTAGGGGAACATATTGTAAGTAACAAAGACTTGATTTAGAATTATTTGGACACTAGGGGAACATATTCTAAGTAACAAAGACTTAATTTAGAGTTATTTGGACACTAGGGGAACATATTTTAAGAAACAAAGACTTAATTTAGAGTTATTTGGACACTAGAAGAACATATTCTAAGGAACAAAGACTTAATTTAGAGTTATTTGGACACTAGGGGAACATATTCTAAGTAACAAAGAATTAATTTAGAGTTATTTGGACACTAGGGGAACATATTCTAAGTAACAAAGACTTAGAGGTATTTGGACATTTGGGGAACATATTCTAAGTAACAATTATTTAATTTAGACTTATTTGGACACTAGGGGAACATATTCTAAGTAAAAAAGACTATTTTAGAGTTATTTGGATACTAGGGGAACATATTCTAAGTAACAAAGACTTAATTTAGAGTTATTTGCACACTAAGAGAACATGTTCTTAGTAACAAAGACTTAATTTATAGTTATTTGGACACTAGGGGAACATATTCTAAGTATCAAAGACTCATTTTTGAGTTATTTGGACACTAGGGGAACATATTCTAAGGAACACAGACTTAATTTAGAGTTATTTGGACACTAGGGGAACATATTCTAAGTAAAACATACTTAATTTAGAGTTATTTGGACACTAGGGGAACATATTCCAAGTAAAACATACTTAATTTAGAGTTATCTGGACACTAGGGGAACATATTCTAAGTGGCAAAGACTCAGTTTTGAGTTATTTGGACATGAAGGGGAACATATTCTAAGTAACAAATACTTAATTTATAGTTATTTGGACACTAAGGGGAACATATTATAAGGAACAAATAATTTAGAGTTATTTGGACACTAGAGGGACATATTATAAGTAACACAGACTTAATTTAGAGTTATTTGGACACTTGGGGAACATATTCTAAGTAACAAAGACTTAATGTAGAGTTATTTGGACATGAGGGGAACATGTTTTAAGTAACACAGACTTAATTTAGAGTTATTTGGTTTTTGAGATTGGGGTTAGGGTTAGAGGATTACGGTTAGGGTTAGTTGTATAATAAGGCCATGCCAAAAAAGGCATTAATAAGTACTTAATAATAACTAATTAAGAGCCACTATGTTAGTAATGTGCATGTTAATAAGCAACAAGTTAATGGTGAATATGTTCCCCATACTAAAGGGTTATTAAAGTTGAATAACGTGAGACAGGGGAAACAGTACCGTAATATACCCATAAGGATAAAAACCTTCTCTTTGACAGCAGAAATACTTACTTTAAAGCACGGAATTGCAGTTTTTTAAGATAAAAACATCTGCAAAGAGGTGGCGACTTGTCCAGGGTGTACCCCTATTTCCGCCCGAATGCAGCTGAGATAGGCTCCAGTACGACCCCCGACCCCAAAAGGGACAAGCTGTAAAAAATGGATGGATGGATGGAAGCTAAAAACATGTTTTTCTTCATTGTAATACTAACTGTCTTCAAGCCAAAGGAGGGAAATCTATTCAACATAACACAACTTGCCTGTATTGGAACACTGTGTTTTAAAATAAACATTGTTTGATCATTTTATTGTGCTAAACAGTAAAAAGTATTCATTGTATCTCTTGCCCCCGGGGAGTTTGATGCAGGTTAGCTCATTGCACACACCTCTTAAAGCATGACTGGGAATGTGTTCTTCGGTGCCCAAAACTGGCAGCCAGCGAGTGACGGCATGTAAGTGCTTCTCCGTCCGTGAGAGCACGGTTACCAAGACACCAATTGTTTTAGCTGGCATCCTTGAGGAAGAGAAACAATAAAATGACAACATGACGCCTCACATAATTAGCCCCTTGGAAAGTTGGAGAATGACACGTTTGTTCTGTATTTTCTTCTTAGAGAATAGTTTGGATCTCCATTTGTTCCTCTTTGTTTGGGGTGGTGGGGGTGGTGGTGAGGGGTACTGTTAAGTTAAGTTAAAGTACCAATGATTGTCACACACACACACTAGGTGTGGTGAAATTTGTCCTCTGCATTTGACCCATCCCCTTGTTCAACCCCTGGGAGGTGAGGGGAGCAGTGGGCAGCAGTGGTGCCGCGCCCGGGAATCATTTTTTGGTGATTTAACCCCCAATTCCAACCCTTGATGCTGAAAGTAAAGTTAAATTTAAGTACCAATGATTGTGACACACACACGAGGTGTGGCAAAATTATTATCTGCATTTGACCCATCACCCTTGATCAACCCCTGGGAGGTGAGGGGAGCAGTGGGCAGGAGCGGTGGCTGCGCCCGGGTATCATTTTTTGGTGATTTAACCCCCAATTCCAACCATCGATGCTGAAAATAAAGTTCAAATTAAGTACCAATGATTGTCACACACGCACGAGGTGTGGCAAAATTATTCTCTGCATTTGACCCATCACCCTTAAATCAACCCCTGGGAGGTGAGGGGAGCAGTGAGTAGCAGCAGTGGCTGTGCCCGGTAATCATTTTTGGTGATTCAACCCCCAATCCCAACCCTTGATGCTGAGTGCCAAGCAGGGAGGTAATGGGTCCCATTTTTATAGTTTCGTATGACTCGGCCGGGGTTTTAACTCACAACCTACTGATCTCAGGGCGGACACTCTAAACACGAGGCCACTTTTTTAAGGGGCTTCACAAAAGAAAATAGTAATGTTCTTGGTCTTTGTTTTTTTTATACTACTTGTAACACAAAAGTTATTGTGTCCTATCAAAAGCTTGTAATCAGACTGCATGTCACTCCAAGAAAAGAAAATCTGGTAAGTACTGTACCTTTAAGAGCTTTAGTATGCAATGCTTAGTTTTTAGTCCATGCGTGTTGTATTAAATAGCTTTAGATCTGTGGTGTCCAACTTGTTTTCACTGAGGGGCCACATCACAGTTATGGCTGCCTTCAGAGGGCCGCTGAATTGATTAACGTGGAAACCGACTTAAATGAGTTGAAAACCTATTTGGGTGTTACCATTTAGTGGTCAATTGTACGGAATATGTACTGTACTGTGCAATCTACTAATACAAGTTTAAATCAATCAATCAATCAATCGCTTGTAACCATCAATTGATTGGAACACTATGGGTGCTCAGAATGATCAACTTACATCTGGCACTCAGCATCAAGGGTTGGAATTGGGAGTTAAATCCCCAAAATGATTCCCGAGCTGCCGATATTATCGGCCGATAAATGCTTTAAAATGTAATATCGGAAATGATCGGTATCAGTTTCAAAAAGTAAAATGTATGACTTTTTTAAAACGCCCCTGTGTACACGGACTTAGGGAGAAGTACAGAGCGCCAATAAACCTTAAAGGCAAAGCCTTTGCGTGCCGGCCCAGTCACATAACATCTAAGTTTTTTGTTTTTGTTTTTTTTGTCCTGTCCAGCTTCTCAGGCAAATCATATGTAGATGCCCATATCGGCTGTTCAGATTTATTTTACAAAAGAGAAGTGTAGGATCCTTCTCTTGTTGCCTTATTTGAATTTTACTTTATTAAATGTATTTATATTATCATTTAGTGCAGCCGGGCCGGAGCAGGAGGGGATAGAAAGAAAAAAAAAAGGAAGACAGAGGGGGAAATTGTGGGGATAAGAGGGGGATTAGACAGAGAGACAAAAACAACAACAGCAAATACAACAATAACAACAACAACAATAGAACAACACCAGCACATACAATATGTACACATATGATCGTAAAAGTGATAGCAAATAAGCAGTTAGTGAAATAACAATGACAATGAGCATTTTTACACTAAAACTGGAGCAATACAAATACCAATAGAAAAATCGCTATTGATCATGAACAAAACCAATAGTTTACCTCTATTATCAACAATACAGTTGTTCAAATGCAACAATACGTATACATAATGATAGCTAGAAAGATAATAAAAAACAAATAAATAAATGAAGTAAAAAAAAATATCTACGTTTTTCACACACACAAGTGAATGCAAGCATACTTGGTCAACAGCCATACAGGTCACACTGATGGTGGCCGTATAAACAACTTTAACACTGTTACAAAGATGTGCCACACTGTGTACCCCCACCAAACAAGAATGACAAACACATTTCGGGAGAACATCCGCATCGTAACACAACAAACACAACAGAGCAAATACCCAGAAACCCTTGCAGCACTAACTCTTCTGGGACCCTACAATATACGCCTCAACCCCACCCACCTCAAATTTCCTCATGCTCTCTCAGGGAGAGCATGTCCCAAATTCCAAGCTGCTGTTTTGAGGCATGCTAAAAAAAAAATGCACTTTGTGAATTCAATCATAAATATGGCAGTGCCATGTTGGCATTTTCTTCCATAATTTGAGTGATTTATTTTGGAAAACTTTGTTACATTTTTTAATGCATCCAGCGGGGCATCACAACAAAAGTAGGCATAATAATGTGTTAATTCCATGACTGTATATATCGGTATCGGTAATCGAGAGTTGGACAATATCAGGATATCGGCAAAAATACAGGTATCGGACATCACTATTTGATAATTCTATACTTGGTGGTTAACGCATAGTTTCCTATCATTTAACAAGGTTTATCCTGTTGAACTCTAAGAAGGTTATATGTAATTACAGAAGACGATTAAAGTCTTTGAGTTGGCCCCGGGTTCCACTGTGGAGGAACAGTTGGGCCCCGAGGTCAAAAAGGTTAGGAACCCCTGCTTTAGAATTTAACTATAGTGTTTAATTTGTTCGTACAAAATTATTCTCTTACTTTCTTGGCTCAACTAAAGTGTCAATAATAACATGTATTCCTCCAAAACAGCTTTAGAGACGTTTCCCAATTGAAGGCAGGTCCGCGCTTTGAGTTCCTCATTGTCATGACAGCGATCCTCAACAAGTGGAGGCTCCCTTCACTGTGGCTTAATCAGATCTGGAGAGGAAGGGAAGTCGGGTGGGGTTAAACAGGTAAAAGTGGGGTCAAAAGTGGTTTACCCTAAACTCTTCATTGTCTGCATTTCCCCCTTTTTATAGGAAAATTAGAACAGCCTGCTCCTCATAACGTGTGCTTTGTGTCCTATATGAAACCTTTGAAGCTTGGAGGGTCCCCTTGCCCCTTAACCACACACACACACACACACACACACACACACACACACACACACACACACACACACACACACACACACACACACATATCAGCCAACCCCCACCTAAACACCCATAGCTCTCTCTTATCTGCCCACCCTCCACTTACTTCCAGACATTGCTCATTACCTGAGGCTGCACTGGAAGAAAGAGTGGTGGTTAATCAAATTGGCTCTGCAGGTTTTCTGCCATCAGAGGAAGTCCTGGCCATTGAGCGGTCATCGGTTCAGTTTTAGGCTTTAGGAAAACATCAGGAAAAAAAAAAGAATGTTTGGGGGGGGGGGGGGGGGGGGCATCATTGTGAGTTAATGCATGTTTTTAAATGTCTCTAAGGCAGTTCTTCCCAATTGTTCTTTGGAACACACCAGTTTTTCCTTGTCTCCCGCCATTCACATTGGGAGCGTATACTTCTGCTCCAAAAAGAACCAAAATGGCATATTTTGGTTATGCAATGTTAGCGCTTTCACAATATACAGTTGCGGTCAAAAGTTTACATACACTTGTAAAGAACATAATGTCATGGCTGTCTTGAGTTTCCAATCATTTCTACAACTCTCATTTTTTGTGATTGGGTGATTGGAGCACATACTTGTTTGTCACAAAAAAAATTCATGAAGTTTGGTTCTTTTATGAATTTATTATGGTTCTACTGAAAATGTGACCAAATCTGCTGGGTCAAAAGTATACATACAGCAATGTTCATATTTGGTTACATGTCCCTTGGCAAGTTTCTGTTAAGGTCTTGGTCAAGCGGGGGTGACCCCAGGATGCAGAGATAGGAGACAAGGTGGAATTACAAAAATGAAAAAATTTAATCAGACAACAAGGATAACTAAGGACAATGGGGCAAAAACGCACACCATGAAATCTGAACAAAATAGGTTATTGAGAGGTCATCAGGAGAAAGGGCCAGGGCACACTGAGCAGGGCATGAGTCCAACAAAAGTAATTATTTTACCTCAGGGGGACTAGGAGATACACACACAGGAGGTTAGGGAATTCAGGACAAAGTAGCGAAAACATACGAGGTCTGGTGAAGCAGGTGCATGCACGACAGGGGTTCTGGAGACAATAACCGGCGAGGCCAAGCTGACAGTGACAAGCCTAAATACCGGTGTGCTAATTGCAAGCAGGTGTGCCTCGATGTCCGCACCTCGCCGAGGACGAATCACTAAAAGCACAGGTGTAGACAAAGGAGAAGGCAGGAAAACACTAAAAACACAACAGTTTCACTGTAATAAGGCTCTTTTGGTAGCCATCCACAAGCTTCTGGTAAATTTTTGACCACTCCTCTTGACAAAATTGGTGCAGTTCAGCTAAATGTGTTGGTTTTCTGACATGGACTTATTTCTTCAGCATTGTCCACACATTCAAGTCAGGACTTTGGGAAGTCCTTTCGAAAACCTTCATTCTATCCTGATTTAGCCATTCCTTTACCACTTTTGACGTGTTTTTGGGGTCATTGTCCTGTTGGAACACCCAACTGTGTTACGAACTCGCACAGCTGCCATTTTTGTGACCCCAAGATGCAAGAACCAGGAGTACGATGAGCAGGTGAGATTATTTTAATTATCATCAACAGAGGAGAAAGCAGTCTTTCATGAAACAGTTCCAACATAATGTGATCCCCGAGCACTGAGGAGTGCTCGAGACAAAGCATATAGAGGACACATGTTGACTGGCAGCAGGTGTGGACCAGCTACCAGTCAACAGCAGGTGAGTGAACAAAAACAAGCAGGTGAGTGAACAAAAACAAGCAGGAAGTGGAAAGCAAAATAAGAGCACTGATAGGAAGTAAATACAAAAACAGGGAGAAAAAAAACAAAATGTCCGAAAGTCACAAACTGCACCCAAGACCCAACCTTTGGTCTGATGATTTTAGGTTGTCCTGAAGAATTTGGAGGTAAACCTCCTTTTTCATTGTCTCATTTACTCTCTGTAAAGCACCAGTCCCGTTGGCAGCAAAAAAGGCCCAGAGCATAATATTACCACCACCACCATGCTTGACGGTAGGGGTGGTGTTCCTGGAAATAAAGGCCTCACCTTTTCTACTCCAAACATATTGCTTGGTATTGTGGCCAAACAGCTCTTTTTTTTCCTTGACATTTCACCAAATATTAACATTGCTGTATGTATACTTTTGACCAAGCAGATTTGGTCACATTTTCAGTAGACCCATAATAAATTCGTAAAAGAACCAAACTTCATGAATGTTTCTGTGTCACAAAAAAGTATGTGCTCCAATCACTCTATCACAAAAAATAAGAGTTATAGAAATTATTGGAAACTCAAGACAGCCAGGACATTATGTTCTTTACAAGTGTATGTAAACTTTTGACCACAACTGTAGACATGTAGGGATGGTTTTAAAGCCACTTGTACTTAGAGGGGACTTCAATAGGATACTGATGGTGAACACATAAGTCGACAAAAAAAGTTACGGGACGTTTTCCGCCAAGCTCAAGGCCACCCCGATCCCACATTTAACCACACTGACTCCCACTGTATGATTTTTTTTTTCTTTCCCATCCCAAAATAATACAGCCTCTGTAAGGGATGAATATGAGCCACAGGACGGTCATGGATGGAGTCTTTGTGTGACAGCCGTCGTTGACCTGATGTTCAATGACAATATTGCGCACACACAACTAATGACATATTTATGATCTATGTCATGGACACTGTAAACTCGTGGTTATTACCATTAGTAGTCCATTCATGGAGAGTTAAATGTTCAGTAGCCACCAATAACATTTTGTTTTAATAGCTTTTCTCACTGCAGTTATTTTGAATAATGTAGTAATAAAACCAATTTTCATAAACGTTTGCAGAAGTAAGAACGCCTTACATTTTTTAAGAATAAAGGGATTTTTTTTGTTGTTTTTTTATGACTGAATAAATTGAACAATCCATCTCCCAGAATAATTTATTTGTCATCCTCTTTGAACCAGGAAGAAGATTGTTAACTAACAACAACAAAAACAAACTCCACATTTTAACAAACTCCACATGTTTTATTTTTGGATGCATATTCTATGTATTTTGGGCATTGTCAAACATCCAAATGGCTAAATGAACTAAACATGTCAATACTACCCTAGTATTTTTCGCAAGATGAGACCAACACAACTAGATGGTGCTGTTCAGTATTAAGGACGCTGAATGGCTGTATCAAATTATTATGTTATTTCATGTCTAGAGGGCTTTCATAATGTTAAAACAAACATATTTAGCCGGTCGTGAACACCTTCTTTTATGCTGTAGCTGAATAAAACCATTCGATTTATGGTAAATATATCCTATTTTGCGGAAAATAATTCAGCTCAGGCCTGGAACTAATCAACAGTGATAAAGAAGGGTTGGTTTTACATCTGTGGAAATTGCTACCAAACCATACTGGTGGTAAATAACATTTGAGAGCATTATAAGACTGGCGAATATTTAACAAAATATTTATATATCTGTGTGTATATGTGTGTGTGTGTGTGTGTGTGTGTGTGTATGTGTGTGTGTATATATATATATATATATATATATATATATATATATATATATATATATATATACACACACACACATGTATGTATATACAGTATATATTTACACATACATGTGTCTATATCTATATATATATATACATACATATGTGTGTGTGTGTGTATATATATATAATATATATATATATATAAATATATATATATATATATAAACATTGATTGATTTATTTATTGATTTATATATATATATATATATATATATATATATATATATATATATATACACATATGTATATATATTTTATATATATATATATATATATATCAATCAATAAATCAATCAATCAATGTTTACTTATATAGCCCTAAATCACTAGTGTCTCAAAGGGCTGCACAAACCATCACGACATCCTCGGTAGGCCCACATAGGGGCAAGGAAAACTCACACCCAGTGGGACATCGGTGACAATAATGACACAGTGGGACGTCGGTGACAATGATGACTATGAGAACCTTAGAGAGGAGGAAAGCAATGGATGTCGAGCGGGTCTAACATGATACTGGGGAAGTTCAATCCACAATGGATCCAACACAGTCGCGAGAGTCCAGTCCAAAGCGGATCCAACACAGCAGCTAGAGTCCCGTTCACAGCGGAGCCAGCAGGAAACCATCCCAAGCGGAGGCGGATCAGCAGCACAGAGATGTCCCCAGCCGATACACAGGCAAGCAGTACATGGCCACCAGATCGGACCAGACCCCCTCCACAAGGGAGAGTGGGACATAGAAGAAAAAGAAAAGAAACGGCAGATCAACTGGTCTAAAAAGGGAGTCTATTTAAAGGCTAGAGTATACAAATGAGTTTTAAGGTGAGACTTAAATGCTTCTACTGAGGTGGCATCTCAAACTGTTACCGGGAGGGCATTCCAGAGTACTGGAGCCCGAACGGAAAACGCTCTATAGCCCGCAGACTTTTTTTGGGCTTTGGGAATCACTAACAAGCCGGAGTCCTTTGAACGCAGATTTCTTGCCGGGACATATGGTACAATACAATCGGCAAGATAGGATGGAGCTAGACCGTGTAGTATTTTATACGTAAGTAGTAAAACCTTAAAGTCACATCTTAAGTGCACAGGAAGCCAGTGCAGGTGAGCCAGTACAGGCGTAATGTGATCAAACTTTCTTGTTCTTGTCAAAAGTCTAGCAGCCGCATTTTGTACCAACTGTAATCTTTTAATGCTAGACATGGGGAGACCCGAAAATAATACGTTACAGTAGTCGAGGCGAGACGTAACAAACGCATGGATAATGATCTCAGCGTCTTTAGTGGACAGAATGGAGCGAATTTTAGCGATATTACGGAGATGAAAGAAGGCCGTTTTAGTAACGCCTTCAATGTGTGCCTCAAAGGAGAGAGTTGGGTCGAAGATAACACCCAGATTCTTTACTGTGTCGCCTTGTTTAATTGTTTGGTTGTCAAATGTTAGAGTTGTATTATTAAATAGAGGTCTGTGTCTAGCAGGACCGATAATCAGCATTTCCGTTTTTTTGGCGTTGAGTTGCAAAAAGTTAGCGGACATCCATTGTTTAATTTCATTAAGACACGTCTCCAGCTGACTACAATCCGGCGTGTTGGTCAGCTTTAGGGGCATGTAGAGTTGGCTGTCATCAGCATAACAGTGAAAGCTAATACCGTATTTGCGTATGATGTCACCTAGCGGCAGCATGTAGATGCTGAAGATCGCAGGGCCAAGGACCGAACCCTGGGGAACTCCACACGTTACCTTAACGTAGTCCGAGGTCACATTGTTATGGGAGACACACTGCATCCTATCAGTAAGATAAGAGTTAAACCAAGACAGGGCTAAGTATGACATACCAATTCGTGTTTTGATACGTTCTAATAAAATATTATGATCGACGGTATTGAAAGCAGCGCTAAGATCGAGGAGCAGCAACATAGATGACGCATCAGAATCCATCGTTAGCAATAGATCATTAGTCATTTTTGCGAGGGCTGTCTCCGTGGAGTGATTTGCCCTAAAACCGGATTGAAAGGTTTCACATAGATTGTTAGACGCTAAGTGTTCATTTAACTGCTCCGCAACAATTTTTTCAAGGATTTTTGAAATAAAGGGAAGGTGAGACACCGGTCGGTATTTTACAATGAGGTCAGGATCGAGGTTAGGTCTTTTAAGAAGAGGATGAATAACCGCTTTTTTGAATGCTAGGGAAACAGTGCCCGAGGAGAGTGATAAGTTTATAATATTTAGCACTGATGGACCTAATAATACAAAGAGCTCCTTGATCAGTTTCCCAGGAAGAGGGTCAAGTAAACATGTTGTCTGTTTTATTCCATTTACACGTTGTAACAATTCCTCTAATGTTATTTCCTCAAAATGAGAGAAACTATTTTGGAGGGCAGTATCCGCCGTATATACCATCGTATCAGTGTTAATAGAACCCCGTTGTAGCTGGGACGCATTGTCTTTAATCTCCTTTCTAATGACTTCAATTTTATTACTAAAGAATTGCATAAAGTCATCAGCTGAGTGGGTTGAGCTACTGGAAGGGGTCCCTTGTTGGTTTAGCGATGCTACCGTACTAAACAAAAATTTAGGATCGTTTTTATTACGGTGGATGAGATTTGAGTAATATTTAGCTTTAGCTAAGGTAAGCATGCGTTTATAAGTTATTAAACCATCACTCCATGCTTGATGGTGCACCTCAAGTTTAGTCGTGCGCCATTTGCGTTCCAGCTTTCTACATAATAATTTCCGAGCTCTAGTTTCTTCTGTAAACCACGGGGTGCGCTTTTTTGGAGCCTTTTTTTAACTTTAGCGGTGCTATGTTATCAATGGTTTCGCGCAGGGCGTCGTTAAAGTTGTTAGTGAGGTTATCAATAGAGCCCACATATTTTGGGAATGGTGCCATTGCCGAGGGCAGTAGGTCAGCAAGAGTTGTCGTTGTGGCTGTATTAATGTTGCGGCTGCTATAGCAGTTATTATTATTATTAGTTTGACGAACATGCGTCTGAACCTCGAATTTTATAAGGTAATGATCGGACAATACTTTAGTATACGGGAGTATCGTAACTTTGGAAACGGTGATACCCCTGACAAGCACTAGGTCTATCGTATTACCGTTGCGATGCGTGGGTTCATTTATTATTTGTGTGAGACCACAGCTATCAATTACAGTCTGGAGCGCTACGCACGGTGGATTTGATGGGGTATTCGTATGGATATTAAAGTCCCCCATTATGATTATATTATCGGCGTGTGTCACTAGATCAGCAACGAACTCTGAGAATTCATTGATAAAGTCCGAATAGGGCCCTGGGGGGCGGTAGATAACAGCCAGGTGTAGAGGCAGCGGTGTGACAGACCTCATAGTAAGCACCTCAAACGATTTATATTTATTATTTATGTTAGGACTAAGGTTAAAGTTTTCGTTGTATATTAGTGCGACCCCCCCCACCCCTTTTAAGCGGACGGGCAATACGCGCATGTGTAAAGTTAGGAGGACATGCCTCGTTTAGCGCGAAAAAGTCGTTTGGTTTAAGCCAGGTTTCGCTGAGACCGATGACGTTAAGATTGTTGTCTCTGATGATATCATTAACTAACAACGTTTTGGGAGACAATGATCTTATGTTTAAAAAACCTATATTATAGGTAGTGGGCTGTTTTAGGGAGTTTTTGATCAAATTATCCGTAGTAGCAATATTAATAATGTTGTGTTTATTATGCCCAGTGCATTTAGTATAGTTACGACCATATCTCGGAATTGATACGACGGGAATTTTCCGATTGTTTGATTGTTGCTTTGATAAACTGCACGCATCATGATTAGCCACCTCAGTAACGGGGATTTTCCGATTGTTTGTTTGTTGCTTTGATAAACTGCACGCATCATAGTTAGCCACCTCAGTAAAACACATGTCCAACTCTGAAACACTCAAAGCAGAAAAAACTTGTTCTAATTTAACTGACTCCTTACCCAGACCAGTAGTCTCGCATTTTCCATTTAAATCCGGCTTCAGGATGGAGGGAAGTGGTCTTCTGTGGGGATTAGCCTTCTGCTTTGTTTTTAGCCCGCTCGACATCCGCGTTTCCGATCACACCGCTGGCGTCTGCTCCGTAGACGGCCCCCGCTGCTACTATACTCCCCTGTTTCACAGGCCGCTGGATGTAGCCGCCGACGTATTCCCATGCTAGTTAGCACGTTTAGCACGCACGCGTCTATCAGTCCAAAACGGCCCGATATGTCCACATCCAGAAGTGTCTGGCGGTCGTACGTGATCACGGAGTGACCACGATGTGAGCCAGCCATAAAGTTTGTAGAATTGTCCGGTATTTCTGCCAAATGTTCCATCTTTAGCAAGAGCCCCTCGAGGTCGCAGCCCGTCCGGGCGCCGCCATCTTGCATTTATATAATAGGGCTGAGCAACTATTAAAAATTTTAATCAAAGTTAATCGCACTATTTCTCCGATTAATCGCGATTAACTGCATTGTATACGCAAAGCCCATGAATTCCAAAGTAGTGTGTAGTGCACCTTTATTGGAATATTCTCCCACATGAACAAAAGCGCCAAAACATTTGTTGTGCAAACCCAATTCAAATCAGTCCTTGTTAAACAGTAGTAGTTAAATAGCATATTTTATGAAAATCAACTCAAAACATGTAAATACAAACATTTAAGCTTATTGCCACTGCCAGAGTATTTAAGTTATCCTGTTTGTTATGGAAAATAAATATAATCTACATACAAATCTCTGAGCCACAATCATAACATCTGAACAGGCAATTTCTGAGGTAACAGCAGAAACATTTTTTTTATCAGGGATCTTATGTTTAAAAAACCTATATTATAGGTAGTGGGCTGTTTTAGGGAATTTTTGATCAAATTATCCGTAGTAACAATATTAATAATGTTGTGTTTATTCTGCGTAGTGCACTTAAAATAATTATGACCATATCTAGGAATGGATATGATGGGAATTTTCCAATTGTTTGCTTGGTGCTTTGATAAACTGAACGCATATACATGGTACTATATTGTGATGTTATGAGCCTGGGAAAAAAATAACTACCCTACCCAGCATGCAACAGGAGTGACGAGCATGCGCGGTAGTCTGGTATAGGTTGTGTCGCCATGAAGGCATCTTGTATGTTGTGATATGCACGCTCTGAAAGCAAACGTTAAGAACTCAGCCAACACTCCTCGTCTGCATTATTCATAAATAGACAGACAACACAAATACTCCGCTGCTTCACAAGCCGCTGGATGTAGCCGGCAAAGTATTCCCATGCTAGCTAGCCGGTCTAGCAAGCACGCGTCATTCAGTCCAAAACGGCCCGATCTATCCACATTCAGAATTTTCTGGCGGTCGTAAGTGATCCCGGAGTGACCACGCTGTAAGCCAGCCATGAAATTTGCAGAATTGTCCGGTATTTTTGCCAAATGTTCCATCTTTACCAAGAGCCCCTCCACGCCGAAGTACATCCAGGAGATGCCATCTTGTTAAGAAAAGGCGTTAACAAAATAAAAGCATGTAAACAACATGCGCAAATGTGCGATAAAATAATTGTTGGCATTAATAGATTGATGAGTTAAGGCGTAATTAACGCATTAATTTGCCCACCCCTAATATATATATATACACATTCACACACTGACGGTGGGAGCTGCCATGCAAGGCACTCACCAGGACCCATCAGGAACAAGGTATAAGTGTCTTGCTGAAGGACACAACGGACGTGACTAGGATGGTAGAAGGTGGGGATTGAACCAGTAACCCTCAGATTGCTGGTACAGCCACTATATCAACTTTGCCACTCCACGCCATATATATATATATGTGTGTACGTTACAGAAATAAAAGTTATGGCTAACTAGCAGGCATTTGTGTTTAGCGTAACACGGATATTTTTGTCCAGAATTTGCAACTGTGACTAAAAGAAGTATCCCCTGCAGAGGACTGGTTCTCAGGAAGACATATAAATTAAAAACATTCCGACTTTTTTTCTCGGGAAAAAAAACAACAACATTTCATGTCAATACGGTGATTGGAAAGACGATCGTTTGTTTTTCCTGCTATTTCTCCATGTTAAAATCACAGGAGGGCAATGATGATTTTAATTAAGAGACAAGAACAGTATGTTTCATATTAGCATGGATTATTTACAACGGATGCCATTATCACGTGCCCTTGGTGGCTTTGAGTTGACCCCTCACCCAAATAAGTTCCAGCCTCGCCTTTCTATCCTTCTTTTGGTAGACTGCCTCGTCCTCCATCGGCTGCCCACTGCCAGCCCCTTTTGTTTTCACATGGCCATCTTCTCAGGGAACACGCTCATATTTGTGGTTTTTCTGGGTTGGCAGCAGTGTGTGCTGCGCTTGTCAAGTTTTTTTTTGTGTGTGTGTGTTTTTTGTAAACCCGCGAACGCAAATTGAACTGTTAAGTCATTTTCTCCTCAACTATCTCCCTGTCTTATTTTATAAAAAATAATAATAATAATAATAAAAAAATCAAATTTCATTCTCCTCCAGGGCTCTCTATATATCATAAAAGTCGCTCCAATTATATTATAATTCAAAGCCTCTCTGGGTAAGTGCCTCAAAAGCAGCTCATCATTTTGTTGGGCAGACAGTTTATTTATGGAATCTACAAAGCAAATGCAAACATTTTGGTCGTTTTGAGCGCCCACAAAAACTGCATGAGTGCACCCTCCACAAATAGGCTGGGCTCATCCGCAGCACAGCCCCGAATATGAGAGGGAAAAAGAGACATCACAACTTAAAAAAAACACAAAAAAAACAGCAACGTGCACGATGGTTATCTGAAGTGGGGTCAGAAATCAAACATGTTGTAGCAAATTAGAACCATGTTGTTTGAATTTGCTTAGGCCTGCTCCTTAAAAAAGAAGAGTATGGATGGAAGAAAAAAAGGTAATGTGTATTGAGTCATCCTCCTTTTTTATTGTTCCATTTACTCTCTGTAGAGCACCAGTTCCATTGGCAGCAAAACAGGCCCAGAGCATAGTACTACCATCACCATGCTTGACAGTAGGCTTGGTGTTACCATACTTGCCAACCCTCACGATTTTCTCGGGAGACTCCCAAATTTCAGTGTCCCCTCCCACGGCAACCTTTCTCCCGAATTTCTCCAGATTTCCACCCAGACAACTAAATTGGACGTGTGCCTTTAATGTCCTCTCTCACCTGAAAAGGAGAGTATTATATATACAGTACCTCCGTCATCCATAGGTTTATCTATAACCCATAAATTGCAAAAGGGACTCTCGCGGCTGTGTTGGATCCACTATGGATTGAACTTTCACAGTATCATGTTAGACCCGCTCGACATTCATTGCCTTCGTCCTCTCCAAGGTTCTCATAGTCATCTTTGTCACCAACGTCCCACTGGGTGTGAGTTTTCCTTGCCCTTATGTGGGCCTACCGAGGATGTCGTAGTGGTTTGTGTTGTGGTTTGTGCAGCCCTTTGAGACACTAGTGATTTCGGGCTATATAAGTAAACATCGATTGATTGATTGATAAAGTAGGCAGGCACGGAGCTATTTCTCAGCGTGTGTTTATTCCAGCTGGCACATTAACACACTGACACACAATATCCGGATTCCCATCATGCATTGCTTCAAAACTACGGCAAGTAGTAATGCCCAAAAACAAAGAACAAAGAACAAAGAAGAAACATGGCGACGACGAGTAAGAAGAAGAAGTACGCTTGCAAGTTACAAAATGATTGGAAAAAAAAATTCAGTTCTTCCAGGACAGCTCGAAGGGGAAGGGGTCTGCCGCCTGCAAATTTTGTAGATCAGACTTTTCCATTGAACACTATGGCCAAACGGATTTAATCAATTCATGAATAGATTATAAAAAAATAAAAAAACACCAGCAGCGTGCACGATCGTTATCTGAAGTGAGGTCAGAAATCACTGCGATGAGGAGGCGACTTGTCCATGGTGTACTCGGCCTTCCGCCCAATTGTAGCTGAGATAGGCACCAGCGCCCCCTGCGACCCCAAAGGGAATAAGCGGTAGAAGTCAGAAATCAAACATGTTATAGAAAATTAGAACCATGTTGTTTGAATTTGCTTAGGCCTGCTCCTTAAAAAAGAAAAGTTTGGATTGGAAAAAAAAAGGAAATGTGTTTTGAGTAGGGAAAGTGACATATGCAGATGTGCATAAGAAGAAAGATCTGAGATGCCATTTGCAGCGGGACTAAAAGAGGCAGGGAGACAAAGATAAGAAAAGCAAAAATAACAGACTAAGAAGAGAAGTCTTGACAGACAAGAATATGTTTTCTCTGGAACAAATAATGTCACCCGGGCTGAGTCATGGGCCAGCTGAGGAATGATGATGATGATGATGATGATGATGATGAGAAGAAGAAAACTTTGGGCTCATTCCTTCGTTTAGGGCATCATTTACTAAATTACCAGAAAGGGGGCCTCCGCATGTGCGTGCTCGGTAATAACCGCATTCTCTCAGCTTCTTCGGCCACTAGGACTTGTTTTTATAGCTGGGAATAGGGATGGGCCCGCACTCGTTTAGAATACTATTTAGGAAGATGGGAAGAAAAAAAAAAGGATGGATTGAGGGCAGAAAGATGACCAGAAGGACAAAAAGACCACATGGTTATTGCACGGAGGATTAGCCAACAATCCTGCATTCTCTGGGAAAATGGTCTACGGAGAGAGGACATTTTGCACAGCATCATTAAGAAGGGATTCCATCCATTCATTTTCTACTGCTTGTCCCTTTTTGCGGCTGGCGGGAGGTGGGGTGGGGGGGGGGGGGGGTTCTCAGCTGCATTCAGGTGGGAGGCGGGGTACATCCTGGACAAGTCGCTGGTCATTTTATTTGTATTCTCTTAATATTAGGAATTTATATGGAACTTAAGTATAGCTACAGCATACATATAAATAGACCAGTGGTTCTCAACCTTTTTTCAGTGATGTACCCCTGTGAACATTTTTTTAAATTAAAGTACACCCTAATCAGAGCAAAGCATTTTTGGTTGAAAAAAGAGATAAAGAAGTAAAATACAGCACTATGTCATCAGTTGCTGATTTATTAAATTGTATAAGAGTGCAAAATATTGCTAATTTGTAGTGATCTTTCTAAAACTATTTGGAAAAAAAGATATAAAAATAACTAAAAATTTGTTGAAAAATAAACAAGTGATTCAATTATAAATAAAGATTTCTACACATAGAAGTAATCATCAACTTAAAGTGCCCTCTTTGGGGATTGTAATAGAGACCCATTTGGATTCATGAACGTAAATCTAAACATTTCTCCCCAAAAAGAGAAATCTTTAACATCAATATTTATGGAACATGTCCACAAAAAATCTAGCTGTCAACATTGAATATCGCATTGTTGTTGTTTCACAGTTTATGAACTTACATTCATATTTTGTTGAAGTATTGCTCAATAAATATATTTATAAAGGATTTTTGAATTGTTGCTATTTTTAGAATATTTTTTAAAAATCTCATGTACCCCTTGGTATACCTTCAAGTACCCCCAGCGGTACGCGTACCCCCATTTGAGAACCACTGCTATAGAGAGCCTACTGACCAACTGCATCTCTGTCTAGACTGGAGTCTGCAGAGCCTCGGAATGGAAATCTCTGCAGAGAGCGGTGAGGATGGTGGAAAAAGATCATCAGGACTCCTCTTTCCCCTATTCAGGAGATCGCAAAAAGCCGCTGCCTGACCACGGCTCAGAAAATCTGCAGAGACTCCTCCCACCCCCACCAAGGACTGTTTTCCTTGCTGGACTCTAGAAAGAGGTTCCGTAGCAGAACCTTCAGCTTCTGTAACAGCTTCTTCCCTCAGGCCGTAAAACTCTTGAACGCATCATTAAAATCCCCTTAATTCCCCCCAAAAATGGATTAACTCGCCGGAATATAAAGACAATATCACAGGCGGTCACTCGAAGCAAGTATGACAATCCTCCTGGTAGGGGTGTATCCCTTTATGGAGGATGCCTGTGCGTGACTTTGTTTAACGTGGGGAGACTGGTGCACAGACAGTCACCACACGATCCTTGACAGAATTGGGTCAGGGTCCAGTGGCATGGAGTCCAAGACGACTGGGGACCCTTTTCTGCTGCAGCCTTTATTCGCCATCGCAGCCGTTGTGACGCTTCATAGGTTTAGCAAACATCCTTCGCCTGTTCCACCTTTGAGGTCTTGGGTTGTTATTTCCCCATACCTGGGCACACGTGGATGTGGGAGTGCCTTCTTCCGCCATCGCAGCCGTTGTAGTAGTTCTTAAATCTACCGTCTTCCGCCTGCTCCGCCGTTGAGGTCTTCACCATATCTCAGGCTCGGGGGCAGTCAGGTACTAGGCCTTTGCCAAGGGCCACCTGGGGTAGTAACAGTAGTAAAGGGGTTAACCTGCTTGTGCCCCAAGACCCTTTAGAGGAGCTTCCACTGCAGGATGCACTTTAACGTCATGCCCAGGACGCAAAGACAATATAACATACATCCATAAAGGTGGATGCATATGCAAAAAGTGCAATATATAAATCTGTACAGTCATCTATGTATTTATATCTGCACCTTATTGCTCTTTTATCCTGCACTAAAACGAGCTAATGCAACTTTTTGTTCTTATAAGTACTGTAAAGTTCAAATTTCAATGACAATAAAAGGAAGTCTAAATCTAATATATACACAGCCATATTTTTTACCCAAGCTCCATGTCGAGCTAAGCGTTTAGATCAGGGGTCGGCAACCCAAAATGTTGAAAGAGCCATATTGGAATAAAAATACAAAAAATCTGCAAAAAATTTAAAGCTTTATATACTGTATGTCTTAAAATTACGGCAAAACTTTATGTAAGTGTCTATATTCAAGTCAGAAAAGGAAGAACGGAAGAATTTTGGCTTAAAAACTAACGGTTAAGGTGCAGTTATAACACTGAAACGCTCTCAGAAAGAGGTGCTGTAAGACATGGCTAGCCAGCTAGCAGCTAAAGCCCATCCGCCGTCGTTTTAGCGACTTCTAAATCACTTATCCTCGCTTCCATGGCGACAAATAAAGTAAGTTTTGTACAAGTATCATCCCTGCAGGACGAGGAATAGCTAAACATGCTTCACTACACACCGTAGCTAACCGGCATCAACATGTAAACAACCACCATTGGTGGATCTACACCTAACATCCACTGTAATGATACCAAGTACAGGCACGTATCGAGTGGATACTACTATGATTATGTCAATATTTTTTGCCATCACAACATCATCTTTCGTTTTTTTAAAATGTATATTATGTTTATAAGCTCAGAAAATATGTCCCTAGACACATGAGGACTTTAAAGGGGAACATTATCACAATTTCATAAGGGTTGAAACCAATAAAAATCAGTTCCCAGTGGCTAATTATATTTTTCAAAGTTTTTTTCAAAATTTTACCCATCATGGAATATCCCGAAAAAAGGCTTTAAAGTGCCTGATTTTCGCGATATGTAAATCCACCCGTCCATTTTCCTGTGATATCACATAGTGATGCCAATACAAACAAACACGGCGGATAGAACAACAAGATATAGCGACATTAGTTTGGATTCAGACTCGGATTTCAGCGGTTTAAGCGATTCAACAGATTACGCATGTATTGAGACAGAAGGATGGAGTGTGGAGGCAGATAGTGAAAACGAAACTGAAGAAGAAACTGAAGCTATTGAGCGAACAGCTATTGAAGCTATTCGGCGATCGCCTTCTAACCAACAATTGAATCTTTTGACCACTGAAGCAACTTAAATCCGTCGATTGGTAAGTGTTTGTTTGGCATTAAATGTGGGTGGAAGGAAGGGCTGGATGCAAATATAGATACAAATGTACATACAGCTAGCCCAAATAGCATGTTACATCGATTAGCTGGCAGTCATGCCGTGACCAAATATGTCTGATTAGCACATAAGTCAATAACATCAACAAAACTCCCCTTTGTGATTTTGTTAACTTTATCGTTGGAAATGCATCTGCTTTGAGTGTCGCAGGATATCCACACATTCTTGCCATTTCTGCCATGTTAGTATCGATTAGCATGCCGTGCTAATCGATGCACACTCCACGTAAGACAACTTGAATCCGTCCCTGGTCGTGTTGTTACACCCTCCGACAACACACCGACGAGGCATGATGTCTCCAAGGTTCGGAAAACAGTCGAAAAAATGAACTGATTTGACTTGGTGTGTGTAATGTTTTTGAGAAAATGGTGGATTGCTTCCTGTTGTAACGTCACGGGTGAAATGTCATCGCTCCGACAGCGAACAATTGAAAGGCGTTTAAATCGCCAAATTCACCCTTTTAGAGTTCGGAAATCAGTTAAAAAAACATATGGTCTTTTTTCTGCAAAATTAAGGTATATATTGACGCTTACATTGGTCTGGTGATAATGTTCCCCTTTAAATAAGAACAATGTAAGATCCTGTAACTACTTAGTATCGGATTGATACCCAAATTTGTGGTGTCATCCAAAATTAATGTAGAGTATTAAACAACAGAAGAATAAATGATTATTACATTTTAACAGAAGTGTAGACAGAACATGTCAAAAGAGACAGTAAGCAGATATTGACAGTCAATGAACAAGTAGATTAATTAATATTTTCCTACCCTTTGTCCTTAATAATGTTGACACAATAATATAATGATAAATGACACAAAATGTTACTGCATGCATCATCAGACTAATTAAAAGCCTTTGTTTGTTTACTTACTACTAAAAGACAAGTTGTCTTGTACGTTCACTATTTTATTTAAAGACTTAACTGCAATAAGAAACATATGTTTAATGTACCCTAAGGTTTTTCGTTAAAATAAAGCCAATAATGCATTTTTTTTGTGGTGTCCTTTATATAGAAAAGTACCGAAAAGTATCGAAATTAATTTAGTACCAGTACCAAAATATTGGTATCGTTACATCACTAGTACACTGTACTAGAACAAATCCATACTAAATTCTTGTAGCAGCATGTCAACTAACTGTTCTTAGTTTAGTGTTGATTTCATGCTTTTCTAAAGTGAGAAGTAGGCTTAAGGTTATGCATGACTGTAATCTCATCCAATGGAGAGCTTGTGTAAACACAATGACTGCACAACACACTTACTTGCACATGTAGTTCTAGTGCACAACAAGCAGGGTTTAGCAGAGCTGGTAATCTTCTCTTCAACAAAAGAATACATTTACAGTTTTTTTTGTATGCGGACGTGGGTTTATACAACAAAAGCGGTGAGCGGCGGTTGACAACAGGTCCTGACGGACAGAGCGATGGGAAATACTTGTTCATGGTCCTAAATTAGTTCTCTGTGTTTGGTCTCTTTTCGTCTTCGATCTAAACTAACTCGTTTTTTTTTTTCCTCTTACCAGTCCTCTTTTTATCTGTATCTTCACTTTTTTGCCGTTCTACACATCACTAGTCCTCACAAAAGACACTACAGAGTTCATGTAGACGTGGATCGTAGGTCGTGTTTCTGAAACACACACGCACGCACACATGTCAGACTCAGATATTTATCTGGGGTTTGTCATGTCAAACATGGCCAATGTCTCTCTCTTCTGTAATTATGGTAGTATTTATTTTTTCATATTCTACCACTGCCTTAGGAGCGTCCCGTGGTGTGGTTTGGGTATGGGAACATGCTCAGCTCAAAACCTTCAGCCTAGCACGGGGAAAAAAGAGCACACCACATTGAGTGTAATTTCTCAATTCGTAATTCAGAGACTCATTGCTGTGTGTGTTTTGTGTGTTTATTTTTTATTTGTTTATGCATCGTGACTAGGGCCATTTTGTGCATAGTTAACTGATAATCAATCAGGATTATTTACCTACTTATTCATTACTTTTTTATCTTCAATGTGTGAAACGTATTGTGATGTACACACAATATGGGACTGGAAAGTTTGTTTGATTCATGTAAATGTATGCATATTAAACATTATGCTTTTATAAACATCTCAACACGAAATGGACAAAAACACTCTCTTAAAGACGCACACAGACATTTTCCACGTTCCATATATATATATATATATATATATATATATATATATATATATATATATATATATATATATATATATATATATATATATATATATATATATATATATATATATATATATATATATATACATACAGTATGTATATATATACATATGTATAAATATTTGTATATATATATACATATATATATATACAGTATATATATATATATATACATATATATATACTGTGCACATACATATACTGTGTATATATATATATATATACAGTATAGATGTATACATACATATATAATGTGTTTGTGTTTATATATATATATATATATATATATATATATATATATATATATATATATATATATATATATATATGAATGTCAGTCTAGTCTCTGGCGGAATTGCCAAGTCAATCGTTGACAAACTATTTACCGGTGAAAATGTGTTGTATGACTTTATTGTGGGGGGAAAAAACAAGCACATGTTCATTATCAAGCCCAACAAATCTCACAAACTTTGCAACCAACTTTATAAAGGAAAAAAGCCCGAAGTCACTTATGATCAGCAAACTCGGCAAAACTGCTGCTGCTAGCAGCTAGGAACGCCGGTGATAATGATAACTCAACTCACAGCAACAGTGGACAGAAATAACTTAGGTTTCACAGCCCTTAATTCAACCAATGGCTTTTTTTTTGTATATGTTGAATGGATGCTAGAATAAAGATGGATGACTATGTCCTTCTAGGTGTTATTTTAACAGGAGAGTAGTTGTTAAATATATGTATTATCATACATTTTCACTGGACTTGAATGTGATGTTTGACATTTGACAATTTAAATGTATCCCTTACTCCAGTTGGTTTTTATCAAATCTAAAAACATTACTGTCCCATTGCAATGTAAGATTCATGGCATTGGTTGTATGTACAGTTCATATCTCATAGCACAATATCACCCATAGCCTGGCGTTGCTATGTGTTGTTGCTAGTTGGTGCAGTCTTAAGTCTTGCTTTGAAACATTGTTGGTGTTGTTGTCATTGTACAAATCTATGAGATTATTAATCAATCAATCAATGTTTATTTATATAGCCCTAAATCACAAGTGTCTTAGAGGGCTGCACAAGCCACAACAACATATGCGGTTCAGCGCCCACATAAGGGCAAGGAAAAACTCACAACCCAGTCGGACGTCGATGAGAATGACTATGAGAAACCTTGGAGAGGACCGCAAATGTTGTTAACCCCCCCTACACACACACACACACACACACACACTTCTAGGGGAGACTGGATGCAATGGATGTCGAGTGGGTCCGACATAATTTCGTGAAAGTCCAATACACAGTGGCTCTAACATAATAGAGAGAGTCCACTCCATAGTGGATATAACATAATAGTGAGAGTCCACTCCATAGTGGATCTAACATAATAGTGAGAGTCCAGTCCATAGTGAGGCCAGCAGGAGACCATCCCGAGCGTAGATGGGTCAGCAGCGCAGAGATGTCTCCAACCGATTGCCAGGCAAATGGTTCACCCCGGGTCGCGACTCTGGACAGCCAGCACTTCATCCATGGCCACCGGACGTGTGTGTCCCCCCACCCCCTTCCATGAGGGAAAGGGGGGCAGAGGAGAAAATAAAAAAAAACGGCAGATCAACTGGTCTAAAAAGGGGGTCTATTTAAAGGCTAGAGTATACAAATGAAATTTAAGATTGGACCTACACGTAAATGCTTTTACTGAGGTAGCATCCCTAACTGTTACCGGGAGGGCATTCCATAGTACTGGAGCCCAAATAGAAAACGCCTTATTGCTCGCAGACTTTTTTCGGGCTCTGGGAATCATAGTTCTTTGAACGATCAGAATATTACTGTAGGTGTAACCTGGAAACTGGTAGTCCATTGCATGTCCTTAGGATAACTCTTGCCCGTGGTGCTCAACTTAAAGTGTCTGTAGGGTTTCTTCGACTCAGACAACTCATTCTCGGTCTTTGGCACACTCAATAAACTTGGCACTCACCACTCCCCAGCCCTCCTTTCACCCCTTCCTCCTAATGTCTTCTCATTGCCTTGCAAAGCCATTACTCCATTGTTGTGATTTCAGCTCTTTTCCTTCAAGCCCGCTCATCTTCTTCGCAGCGAAAAAACAGATGAGCTGCCTTAAAAAAAAAACCAACAGTATAAAGATAAGTGCCGATGTCCAATCGGCCTGGGGTGCTAATCAACAACTATCGTGGGAAAAAGAGCACGAGGACAGAGGCAGTGGTAGTGGTAGAGTTTGTGGATGTTAAGAGGAAAACCAGGCATATTGTCCCGTGGAGATTAAAGTCCCCGAAAAGGCGGCATTGTCCATCGAAAGAGCTAAATCTTCCTCCTCCCGTCACTCAGGGTCTGAATTAAATTCGCCCCGACCCTTCTTAAAAGAGAGGCTTATCTTCTACTGAATAGTTTGTTGCGCTACAAGCCACGCAGGAATGCACCCGGTTGTATCCCTGACACCCGCTCACTGAGTTAAAAAGGAATTAGGGAAGAAAAAGCGTCGAGTTGGAGAAAGTGAGCGTCTGAATTGTGCTGGAGGATGTGCTTTGGGAGGCAGATGGAAATACTGATAGAGGGTGACGGAAGGAGACGGGACGGAGAGTGGGATTGATTGACTGCCACCGGGTGGATTGAGGCCAGCAGAGAAGAATAGTAGCCCGTTCAGTCTGCTTTCTCCTGGGGCCGCGGGCTGCACGGTTGCCCAGTTGGAGGACAGACAGAGAAGCTCCAGCGGAAGAAACTACTTGGGAACCCCTGGCATGATGTCTGGATGCCACCACATAAATCCAGCCCCTCGTTTCTTTTGTGCCCTCACCATCGCTCCCTTGTCCCCAAGCAGCATCTCTCCACCTCCAGTCTGTGGGGGGCATCGGCTGTTGCCAAGACCCCGCTGCTTTACAACGCACGCCCTCCGCACTGATCCAATTCAAACAACACCGTCCCGCGAAAAAGGAAAAGACACAGATGGAGAACGGAAGGTTGGCACATAGGTTTATCCCAAACTCTGAATGCCCCTTTTTTTTCCCATTACCCTTTTCTTCCTTTCTCTTACAATCTACAACCGACAGAATGATCTCCAGGCAGGGACACTAAAAGAGAAAGAAATGATTATTGTAAAAGATAAAAAGTAAAAAGAACAACTATTGTCTGTAGGCTCCTCCATCCCTCTATTCTTTTGCCACTTGTAGGGAAAAAACAGGATTTTTCCGCTTTGATGCCAATTCCCCCATTTGTTGTTTATGCCAGGCCTTTCCCCGCTTTCACAATGTGCCCTCCTTTTCTTCACCCCCATTTACTGTGACTTGGCTCTACTTAATGACAGAGCTTACACCTGCTTACAGGATTAAATTAATTAGTGTGAAACGGTGGGGGTTGAAGGAAGGGGAGGCTGGCAGTGATGGCAAAGGGAGAACAACAGGGGTCAGCCGAAGAATGGACCGCTCTATGGCTGGACTTGGGTTGATTGCTGGCGGGGAAGCTGGTTGTGGGAGGGGAAGAGGGGCGTATTTCAGGGGGAGGAAGCAGGATTGGCCAAGGTGATGGGAGACTTGGATGGTTGCTCGGTGGGTGTAAGGTACACATGGTCTCCTGAGCAATGTTTCTGTTATGATCCGCTGCCCGGATCATAGTCTATTTACGTTTTTCGGTTCACTTGTGTTCTCAGCACCTTTTGAGTTTGTGTGTCTCAGTTGCCATGACGGCCGATTACATTCACCTGCCTCTGGTTAATGTTCGACACACACACCTGTTGCCTGGGCACTAATCAGAGGGTTATTTAGTCCATGCCCTGGCCTCACTCGGTCTGGCTTCCAAAGTTTAATTCACACAACAGATGACCACGTTTGTTTCCTGCTCAGTACCTGCTAGCGTCCATGCTAGGCTCTTTTTACCTTCCCTGACCTTGTTTTTGCCTTAAGTGCTATGAGCATGTTTTTCTTTGTTACCGTCTGATTTATTCCTAAATAAATCATTTGTTCCTACCCTTACGCTGTGTCCGAAGCCCGATCTGCATTCCTGGGAGAACAAACCCTGAATCACGATGCGGCCCGGTCGTCACAGTTTGGGTCTGTGGGAGTCGAAGGTGATAGTCAATGTATCGGGGACACGGCTACACTGCATACATCTGAAGATGACAACAAGCACGACAAAGCAACATTTCTTAATAAATGTCTTAATAAACACTACACTGATGTTGCTTCTATATTTTACTATATTTTACTCCAAATTGTCCAATTGGGCGCTGCAATGGTACTGAATCTGGTCCATTTTAGAGATACAATATAAACATTTCATATCGCCTAGGATTATAACAGTATTGTTAAATGTGCTGAAAACATATTCATACACACTGACATTCTTTTCACAAATCAGTATAAAAAATAGTTAAACAGACAATATATAAAAAAAAATCATTAAATATTGTTCTGACTTCTTAAAGGGGCTGTTGACTACCTTAGGCTTGGTCGGGGGTCAGGAAGCCACGACTCTCGAGCCGCATGCAGATCTTTTGTGCAGCCCTAGCGGCTACCTGGAACATTTTTTAAAAAAAGGATTGAAAATGGAAAAAAGATGGGGTGATTTTTCTTTTTTTGTTGTTGCTTGAGAAAAAACATGACACAAACCTTACCAATTGTTAGAAAGCCCACTGTTTGATATGTTTGTTTGTATTCTTTACTGATGAGAGTATTTGGTGAATAGGGTTTTGAACTATTAATTTTGGCGGTCCATAGTGTGGTTGTTCCCATGTAAAATCTTCCACTCCTTCTTTGTCTCGTTTTGTCCACCAAAAGTTGTATGCTGTGCGTGAATGCACAACGGTGCGCTGCGTTGATGTTCTTGACTTGTTGGAGCGCTAATCAGGCATATTTAGTCAGTGCATGACTGCAAGCTAATCAATGCTAACATGCTATTTAGGCTAGCTGTATGTACATATTGCATCAAAAAGCCTCATTTGTAGGTATATTTGAGCTCATTTAATATCCTTTACTTTTATCCTCTTTGTATATAAATTAGTTTTGCATGTTTCATGACACATTATCCGTATGTCATATTGGCTGCATTTCAGATGGTTGTGTGCCATGTTGTTCCAGACCACAGCAAACATTACTTAGCTTGCCAAAGATTGTAATAAATCCATTAAAAGAACACAGCCTGCCATTTCCTTTAACTTGGTCACACACATCTATACCTTTGGCCATTAAAAGCCAGTCATTTCCAGGAGTTATCTCACCTTCTGAATAGCCTCTGTTTGACTAATGTTTTCCAATGTTGTAAAAATGTGTAGAAAAAATATTATATTTCAACATTTTTGTCAACGAAAATTTGCTTCAGCCTGCGACACATAGTCGTTTTGATAGTAGGCTAACATAGCTAATATAGACACTTTTGTCATGTGTTGCCTTCATTATAAGATTTATATTCAGCTTTTAATTTTTTGCGGCACCAGACAGATTGTTTTTTTTCATTTTTGGTTCAAAATGGGTCTTTCAACATTTTTGGTTGCCGTGGCTTTAAGTGATTATAAATATAAAATTGAATGTAAAAAAAAATTGAGATGGTAAGACACACTTCCACTTGCTCACAGGAAGTTGCTCTTTGTGTTTCCCAATGTGTTTGTTTCACTGGTCTATTTGTATTTTAACTGTTAATGTATTTAGTTTTCTTTAAAGTGGGATTCAAGGTTGCCGGCTTGGGCATTGAATATATTTCATTTATTAGCCGCTTAAGACATGTGGACTGCAATTACACTGAGGCGAAGTTATGCACTGTGGCAGAGGGGTTAGTGCGTCTGCCTCACAATACGAAGGTCCTGAGTAGTCAGGGTTCAATCCTGGGCTCGGGATCTTTCTGTATGGAGTTTGCATGTTCTCCCCGTGAATGCATGGGTTCCCTCCGGGTACTCCGGCTTCCTCCCACTTCCAAAGACATGCACCTGGGGATAGGTTGATTGGCAACACTAAATTGGCCCTAGTGTGTGAATGTGAGTGTGAATGTTGTCTGTCTATCTGTGTTGGCCCTGCGGTGAGGTGACGACTTGTCCAAAGTGTACGCCGCCTTCCGCCCGATTGTAGCTGAGATTGGCACTAGCGCCACCCGCGACCCCCAAGGGAATAAGCGGTAGAAAATGGATGGATGGATGGATGGATGCCTTCCGCCCGATTGTAGCTGAAATAGGCACCAGCACCACCCACGATCACAAAGGGAATAAGCGGTAGAAATGGATGGATGGTCACAAAAATGGCCATTGATAGCTAATGACACGTTAACTATAATTAAATGTACAGCCTACCATAGCAACAACATGACTGCAAATTGTTAGTTGCTTCTCTCAGACTACTTTTGTTTATGTTAAGTGAAAGTTAAAGTACCAATGATTGTCACACACACACACTAGGTGTGGTGAAATGTGTCCTCTGCATTTGACCCATCCCCTTGATCACCCCCTGGAAGGTGAGGGGAGCAGTGGGCACTCTACCAACCGAGCTATGCCTCGACCAGGGTTTGAACTCACAACCTACCGATCTCAGGACGGACACTTTAAACGCTAGGCCACTGAGTAGGTATGCGAGTACGAGTAGCGAGACACGGTGAGTGACAAGCAGTAAAAAATGGATGGATGAATGGATCACGAAAAATATATACATTTTAAAAAGATTGTTCTCTTAAACTTTTAGTTGTAACTTAGCATAAAATAAGCAAACAGTCATTTTGATAGGATCTGGTCTAAAAGTCAATGCATACGTTTTCTTAATGCATAGTCCCCAACAAACACTTACTGCACGATCCGAAAAAAAAAACCAATCCAGTTTGAACATAATTCAATGCTCAATCAATTTATTATTCAACTCTTACGAATGATTTATTCGCAATGTTGACAAAATTACAGTAGTAACGGTCCGGTTTACGACGGGGGTTGAGTAATTTTGAGCGCCGATCGTATGTTAGACATGTCGTAGACGTCCTTGATTAACTCACATCTGGTTAACCACTCATTTCTATTCCAAAATATTACACACTCGACATTCTCTGATGTGACTATTCCGAGGTATGATTGATATATTCCCAAAATATCTTTGGAGAGAGAGAGGGGGGGTTACTCTTTGGTCTGTCATTCGTCTCTCTTCTCATGTCCTCGGTCTTGTCTCTGTCCCTGTCCAGCCGCCCGATGTGTGGTTAGAGTGTGGTATTCCTCATGATAAGCACTAACAGATGCTCGCTCTGTTTGCTTGGCACACTTGACCTGTTTCACTTCAGAAGTTTTGGGATACTCATGCCACACCTCATGCGTGTCTCTCTCCAAAGATCACATAATGTACGCCCAAACCAACCATAACCGCGGTCTATCTAATCCTAATTAAACGTCATCTTACTGTACATCTGCTATCAAAATATTTTCAGGACAGATAGACCACCACCACAACAAACAGGACTACATAGAATGCAAAGTGAATCTTTTTTTTTTTAACCATGCATATTGTAATATAGTCTATCAATAGCAGGAACACACACACACACACACACACTCACACAAAGGGATTTAGTTGGTGACAGATGTGTTGTGGTACAGTCCATTGCGTGGCAATGGTCACTTCAATCCCTTCCATATGACAGTGATTAGCTGGGACGCGCATAATGCTCATAGATCCCTGCTCTGACATCTAACACACACAAAGACAAGGCACAAGAAAACACTAATACACTCACACACACACACTTCCAAACCCCCCACCACCCCCCAGTTCTCTCAGCCTGGCTTAGCACATTCCGTACCTGCATTAGCAAAGTGCTAAACTAATTGCTTTTCACACAAGAAAACACTGTCATCATTGTGTTGCAGCACCCTTTGGCAAGTAGGTACACTGGAGGGTTTTCATTAAAAAAAATCTTGTATTTTAAGTACAAATCCCGTTTCCATATGAGTTGGAAAAATTGTTTTAGATGTACATTTTCTAAATGAGACAGGTCTGGACGCCAGGCGGGCCAGGAAAGTACCCGGACTCTTTTTTTACGCATGTTGTACCACATGCTGAATGTGGCTTGGCATTGTCATGCTGAAATAAGCAGGGGCGTCCATGAAAAAGACGGCGCTTAGATGGCAGCATATGTTGTTCCAAAACCTGTATGTACCTTTCAGCATTAATGGTGCCTTCATAGATGTGTAAGTTACCCATGCATTGGGCACTAATGCACCCCCATACCATCACAGATGCTGGCTTTTGAACTTTGCGTCAATAACAGTCTGGATGGTTCGCTTCCCCTTTGGTCCGGATGACACGATGTCGGATATTTCCAAAAACAATTTGAAATGTGGACTCGTCAGATCACAGAACACTTTTCCACTTTGCATCAGTCCATCTTAGATGATCTCAGGCCCAGAGAAGCCGGCGGCGTTTCTGGATGTTGTTGATAAATGGCTTTCGCTTTGCATAATAGAGCTTTAATTTGCACTTACAGATGTAGCGACTAACTGTATTTAGTGAGAGTGGTTTTCTGAAGTGTTCCTGAGCCCATGTTGTGATATCCTTTAGAGATTTATGTCGGTTTTTGATACAGTGATACAGGGATCGAAGGTCACGGTCATTCAATGTTGGTTTCCGGCCATGCCGCTTACGTGGATTTCTCCAGATTCTTTGAACCTTTTAATGGTATTATGGACCGTAGATGTTGAAATCCCCACATTTCTTGCAATTGCACTTTTAGATACGTTGTTTTTAAACGTGTTGAGTATTTGCTCACGCGGTTGTGGACAAAGGGGTGTACCTCGCTCCATCCTTTCTTGTGAAAAACAGAGCATTTTTTGGGAAGCTGTTTTTATACCCAATCATGGCACCCACCTGTTCCCAAATAGCCTGCACACCTGTGGGATGTTCCAAATAAGTGTTTGATGAGCATTCCTCAACTTTGTCAGTATTTATTGCCACCTTTCCCAACTTCTTTGTCACGTGTTGCTGGCATCAAATACTAAAGTTAATAATTATTTGCAAAAAAAATATATATCAGTTTGAACATTAAATATGTTGTGTTTGTAGCATATTCAACTGAATATGGGTTGAAAAGGTTTTGCAAATCATTGTATTCCGTTTATATTTACATCTAACACAATTTCCCCAACTCATATTGAAACAGGGTTTGTAGTTTTTACATGTGTGATGTTTGCATGGGCGGTTACAGTAGTCCGGTGGTGTGTTTCTCTATGTGCGTGTGAGAGTTCACAGCTGTGACGGCCTGTGGCCTTGCCAGTGAGACCTTCATGCTGATAACACGCTGACTAGACACGGCAGACGGGGCTCATGGTGATTTTTCATCACATCTCATTGAATCGACAGGTAAAAAACATTGCTGATACCACCTGTTAAGCCAAGACGCACTGTAACTTCCGAGTGTTTTAAAGGGCTCCTCTAGTGCTAAATTGGCACTTATTTCATAGTTCGGCACTAAAAAAATTATGTAACAGAGTAGTGATTTTAGGCTTTTTTTATAACAAGTTTCAGCATTGTTTTGAATCGCCCACTTTTAGCTGCATGTTTGTGCAAAAGTACATACAGACAGCAAAAGCCACATTTTGCAAAGCAATCTTGCTGAAGTCACCTATAGAAGAGTGAAGGCAATTTCATATTGTCGAGTATGTGCTTTCGTAGTGTCTTCATCTTGAATCATGTTATTTTCGCACAGATTCTGAAGGAATTATCAAATGTCTGCCAGATGCATTGTAGGTTGTAGCAATACAACTAAAGAGGGGCATTCAATCGATCACAACTGGACGGTTTGGTTGGGCTAGGTATGACCAATCTAAGTCTTTGAGCATGAACCGATGAAGCCTACATGGATGAGAGGCGAAACGTCTTCTAAGACAAATTGAACAGTCCGGGTGCAATCGATTCTCTGAAAAAAGTCATTGTTCAAAAACAAGAAAACATTTTTACAAAAAATAGGGGTAATTTATTTGAAATAAGCAAAATTATCTGCCAATAGAACAAGAAAATTGGGCTTGTCAAGACTTTCCAAAACGAGTAAAATTAGCTAACCTCAATGAACCCAAAAATAGCTTAAAATAAGTATATTCTCACTAATAAAAAGCACACTTTTCTATAAGTAGGAAAAAAAGAGACCTTTTCGTTCAATATTTTGAAAAATATTCTTACTTTAAAAGCCTACTGAAATGAGATTTTCTTATTTAAACGGGGATAGCAGGTCCATTCTATGTGTCATACTTGATCATTTCGCGATATTGCCATATTTTTGCTGAAAGGATTTAGTAGAGAACATCCACGATAAATTTTGCAACTGGAGAAAAGCCCTGCCTCTACCGGAAGTTGCAGAAGATGACGTCACATGTTGATGGCTCCTCATATATTCAAATCGATTTTAATGGGAGCCTCCAACAAAAACAGCTATTCCGACCGGGAAAACGACAATTTCCCCATTAATTTGAGCAAGGATGAAAGATTTGTGTTTGAGGATATTGATAGCGACGGACTAGAAAAAAAAACAAAAAAAAAACGCGATTGCAATCGCGTTGCATTGAGACGGATTCATATGTTTTTAGAGACATTTACTAGGATAATTCTGGGAAATCCCTTATATTTCTATTGTGTTGCTAGTGTTTTAGTGAGTTTAACAGTACCTGATAGTCGACGGCAGCTGTACGGGAGGCAGAAAATCAGCTGATATCCGGTAAGTGGTGACTTTTTAACCACAATTTTCTCACCGAAACCTGCTGGTTGACATGTAGTCGGGATCCATGTCCGCTGTGATCCATACTAAAGTTTCACCTCCGGGAATTTAAAAAAAAGGAATCACCGTGTGTTTGTGTGGCTAAAGGCTAAAGCTTCCCAACTCCGTCTTTCTACTTTGACTTCTCCAATATTAATTGAACAAATTGCAAAAGATTCAGCAACACAAATGTCCAAAATACTGGGTAATTATGCCGTTAAAGAGGACGACTTTTAGCTGTGTGTGTGTGCACCGCTCATATTCATAAGAGCCAGTGACGTCACGTGTACACGTCATCATTACGCGACGTTTTCAAGAAAAAAGTCCTGGGAATTTTAAAATTGCAATTTAGTAAACTAAAAAGGCCGTATTGGCATGTGTTGCAATGTTAATATTTCATCATTGATATATAAACAATCAGACTGCGTGGTCGGTAGTAGTGGGTTTCAGTAGGCCTTTAAGTACATGCTAGTGCCATTATCTTGACATAATGATATATTTTTTTGTTCATGCTTGAAATAAGAAATGATTACTTTAAAAAGGTAGTTGCATACATGTGAGTGTTAATGACACAGCTTTGCAACAGTTGATTTTCTAGTTTCAAGCATGTTCTACTCAATATAGGCCATACAATCTTAGCAAAAAGCTGTAATATCTTACTGAGACCATTTAGGACCAAAACCCTTAAAACAAGTAAGAGACTAACATAAAATCTGCTTACTGAGAATAATTATCTTATCAGACTGAAAATGAGCAAATATCACCCTTATTTGAGATATTTCATCTTACTTAGATTTTAGTTTTTGCAGTGTTGAATGCCCTCAAATTACAATGACCCGGACGAATGAGAACATTCATAGACAACTCAAGAAGGGGTCAGCCTGCATATTGACCCATGCAAATGACCCATGCAAGACCAAACAAGAGGAGTATAATTTGCGTAGGTCATTTTATTAAATCTGACTTTGAAGAAGAAGGATTTTGGTTGGAGTTCGGATGCAGGCGTTCTTTAAAGATTTTAAGCCAAATGTGATGCCAAGAATCAGCAGTGCCCTCGAAAGTAGAACGAGCAAGTCAGAACCTGCGGAAAAATGAAGGACGAAGAGCAGACCCGGCCTTCACAAACGAGAGAAAAAATTGGTAAAACGCTGGAATTCTATTTTGCGTCCTCTACTACGGATGTTTTCCTGAAGATGGTTTAGGAAATGTCAAAAGAGTACAGTGATCTGCAGATGCATCACCTGAGGCCGAGGCCCGGTAAGGATTGGTCTCCCCCTCTTCAGCTTCAGGTTCGAAACAGTACGGTTGAGGCTAATTATGTCGTACTTTGTTTTTTTTGTGTGAATCAGAGCCGTCTTACAAAGAACGCATGTTTGTTCAAACTAGTGTATATAATAATACATTATATGTCCAGATTATTTTATGTTAAATGTTTTGCTTTTTTTGCTGCTTTGAAGTAATCATGTAATCAAGTAATCACCAGGGCGACAAAAATATGCAATTAAGTGACCAAAATAATAATTGTGCATACCTTTAGTCACACTGTCTATGCGGGGAAATTGGCTCCGGTTATGTATTTTTCAGTCACACCAATAGAGAGCGTCTTGTTTTAATATCTATCTAATGTTGTCCTGATACCAATTTTTTGGTACCGGTACGTACCAAAATTATTTCAATACTTTTCGGTACTTTTTGGTACTTTTCTAAATATAAGGGACCACAAAAAATGATTGTCTTTATTTTAACAAAAAATCTTGGGGCACGTTAAACATATGTTTATTATTGCAATTTAGTCCTTAAATAAAATAGTGATTATACAAAACAACTTGTGTTTTATCAGTAAGTAAGCAAACCAAGGCTCCTAATTTAGTTGCTGACATATGCAGTAACATATCGTGTCATTTATCATTATATTAATTTGTGGTAGAAAATAAATTATTAATCTACTTGTTCATTTACTGTTAATATCTACTAGGCCACCTACTCAGTGGCCTAGTGGTTAGAATGTCCGCCCCCAGATCGGTAGGTTGTGAGTTCAAACCCCGGCCGAGTCCTACCAAAGACTATAAAAATGGGACCCATTACCTCCCTGCTTGAGAGTCAGCATCAACAGTTGGAATTGGGGGTTAAATTATCAAAAATGATTCCCTGGCACGGCCACTGCTGCTGCTCACTGCTCCCCTCACCTCCCAGGGGGTGATCAAAGGTGATGGGTCAAATGCAGAGAATAATTTTTCCACACCTCGTGTGTGTGTGACAATCACTTTTACTTAAATTTAACTTTACTTTCAGTTTTCACATGTTCTATCTACACTTCTGTTAAACTTTAATAATCACTTATTTTTCTGTTGTTTGATACTTTGCATTAACTTTGGATGATACCACAAATTTTGGTATTAATCTGATACCAAGTAGTTACAGGATCATCCATCCATCCATGTTGTACCGCTTATTCCCTTCGGGGTCGCTGGAGCCTATCTCAGCTACAATCGGGCAGAAGGCGGAGTACACCCTGGACAACGACTGGGCTAGGATAGACTGACCATCCATCCATTTTCTACCGCTTATTCCCTTTTGGGGTCGCGGGGGAGCGCTGGCGCCTATCTCAGCTACAACCGGGCGAAAAGCGGGGTACACCCTGGACAAGTCGCCACCTCATCACAGGGCCAACACAGATAGACAGACAACATTCACACTCACATTCAAACACTAGGGCCAATTTAGTGTTGCCAATCAACCTATCCCCAGGTGCATGTCTTTGGAGGTGGGAGGGAAGGAAGGGAGAACATGCAAACGCCACACAGAAAGATCCTGAGCCTAGGATTGAACTCAGGACTACTCAAGATCTTCGTATTGTGAGGCAGACGCACTAACCCTTCTACCACCGTGCTGCCCAGTTACAGAATCATACATTGGTCATATTCAAAGTCCTCATGTGTCCAGTGACATGGTTCCTGAGTTTATAAACATAATATAAATTTAAAAAAAACAAAGAAGATGCGAGACCGGTTCTTTTCAGAGGCGGTATAGTACCGAATATGATTCATTAGTATCTCGGTACTATACTAATACCGGTATACCGTACAACCCTTTATCCATCCATTTTCTATCCTGATTATCTCGTTCAAAAGGGATAATCACTTCTTCCAGCTAACTGACAGCTACCTAACCCCAACATGCAAAATCCACACTTAAAGGTCCCAGTCTGGAGATTCGAACTCAGAACCTTGTTTCTGTGTCGCAATGCACCAACAGATTTTAATACTCGCTGCTTCACTAAATGCAATCAGCACCGACCTCTGGTAATAACTTCCTTTCTCTTTAGGGACCCCTGCCCGTCTTCCTTCTTATTATATCCCACCTACCTTTGATGTCGGACAAAGGCAGTCCATCATGCTTTAAAAAAAAATGACTTTAGCTTTACGCCTCTGCCCGTTTCTTTTTGTACCGCTCGCTCACATTTTTGTAGACAATGCAAGTAAAAGTGTCTGCCTCCAGACCTGCCATTTGCCCCGGCACCAACGCAGGGGGCAAAATCCACAAAAGCCTCGAGAAGGCCCAATGGCATCAAAGCGATTATTGCCCCCGGCCCCTTCCCCCAATTGTACCTCTCACCCATCCGCTCTCCTCTTATCAGACTAATTGAAGACAAGCTCTCGGGATGGGTACACAATAGGGCCAACACTATAGTGGCATTTGAGACTCGACGGGTGGACCACAGAAAGGGAGATGGCGAGTATTCTATAAGCCAACCCCCTCCCCACGCACCCTCCTCGACTAAATCCCTTATTCTATCGTTCTTTTATCCCGTGGCGTCTCATTCAGCTCCCTACTTGACATGGCTCGACCTATGAACCCAGAGTTTATGAACTGAAGCAGCAGCTATTTATTTGCTGCAGAACTAATGTGCGGCAGTGGCATTGTGGACAGATCTGGAGCAATGTTAGCATTGTGCTGGACTTGCTGTGTGCGTGCTTGGATAAGCTGGTGGTCAGCAGCACTCACATTTCAGGCCCGCTCTCAATTGAATTGTCATAAAACCTCTCAAAGTGTAAATAAATGGACAAACCGTCTGGTTTTGTTGTGGTGTATTTTTTTTTAGCTTTTTATGAAACCGTATCTTGTTTCAGTGACTTTGAAAACAAGCTTTCTATTTTTAGTGTCACGCAGATGGGGAAAACACTCACCTGCCTTTACGAGAACCCTTTCACTTTAAAGAAACCACCGCACCACCCCTTGAGTAAACAACGGTAATCTTCAGAGAAAGATCAGTCATTTATTCGTTGGTCAAAATGTAAGCTTGTCAAAGTTTTCCTATGAGCTATTTGTCAAATCTCCTCTCACCTGCAAAACACAAGTTAAAGGCCAACTGAAACCCACTACTACCCACCACTCAGTCTAATAGTTTATGTATCAATAATGAAATATTAACATTGCAACACATGCCAATACGGCCTTTTTAGTTTACTAAATTGCAATTTTAAATTTAACAGGAGTTTCTTCTTGAAAACGTCGCGTAATGATGATGTGTACGCGTGGCATCACGGACTGTTAGGAAATATGAGCGCTGCACACACACACAGCTATAAGTCGTCTGCTTTAACCACATAATTACACAGTATTTTGGAGATCTGTGTTGCTGAATCTTTTGCAATTTGTTCAATTAATATTGGAGAAGTCACAGTAGAAAGATGGAGTTGGGAAGCTTTAGCCTTTAGCCACACAAACACACGGTGATTCCTTGTATAAAATTCCTGGAGGTGAAACTTTACTATGGATCAGAGCGGTCAAGCGAACATGGATCCGACCGAATGTCAACCAGCAGGTTTCGGTGAGAAAATTGTGGTAAAAAGTCGCTTCTTACCAGAGATCAGCTGAGCTTGTGCCGCCCATAAAGCTGCCGTTGACTTGCCTGAGACACTGGCGTCAAGACACCCGTGGACACACCCCTCCGACTATCAGGTACTGTTAAACTCACTAAAACACTAGCATCACAATAGGAATCCGTCCCAATGCAATTGCGTTTTTTTGGGGGTGTTTTTTTTCTAGTCAGTCGCTATCAATATCCTCAAACACAAATCTTTTATCCTCGCTCAAATTAATGGGGAAATTGTCGTTTTCTCGGTCCGAATAGCTCTTTTTGTTGGAGGCTCAAGTTAAAAACAATGTGAGGATGTGAGGAGCCATCAAACATGTGACTCCATCAATTGCGACTTCCGGTACAGGCAAGGCTTTTCTGTTAACGACCAAAAGTTGCAAACTTTATCGTGGATGTTCTCTACTAAATCCTTTCAGCAAAAATATGGCAATATTGCGAAATGATCAAGTATGACACATAGAATGGACCTGCTATCCCCGTTTCAATAAGAAAACCTTATTTCAGTAGGCCTTTAAATACTTACAACAAATAAGAAAATGATTATGTTCATGTAGTATGTTCATTTATGGTTTGGCTGCCCGTTAATTTCAAGATAGAAGATTGTCCTTTTTAATCACTGTGGTCTGCTGACTGTCTTTTAAATTTAAAGTTAAAGTACCAGTTATTGTCACACACACACACACACACACACACACACACACACTAGGTGCGGTGAGATTATCCTCTGCATTTGACCCGTCACTCTCTAACCCTTGGAGGTGAGGGGAGCAGTGAGCAGCAGCGGTGGCGGCGCCCAGGAATCATTTTGGTGATTTAACCCCCAATTCCAACCCTTGATGCTGAGTGCCAAGCAGGGAGGTAATGGGTCTCATTTTTATAGTCAATCAATCAATGCTTATTTATATAACCCTAAATCCCAAGTGTCTCTCAAAGGGCTGCACAAGCCAAAACGACAGCCTCGCTTCAGATCCAACAAAAGGGCAAGGAAAAACTCACAACCCAGTGGGACGTCAATGAGAATGACGATGAAAAACCTAGTAGAGGACCGCAGATGTGGGTGACCCTCATACTGGATGCAATGGACGTTGAGTGGGTCTAGCATAATAGTGTGAAAGTCCATTCCATAGTGGATCTAATGTAATAGTGAAAGTCCAGTCCATAGTGGGGCCAGCAGGAGACCATCCCGAGCGGAGACGAGTCAGCAGCACAGAGGTGTCCCCAACCGATACACAGGCAAGCGGTCCACCCCCGGGTCCCGATTCTAGACAGCCAGCACTTCATCCATGGCCACCGGACCTGAACCCCCCATTCCACAAGGAGGAGGGCAGAAAAGTTTACATATTTTAGCCGCACCAGAATATAGGGCGCAGATATATACCGGTACCAGAGATTTGGTAAATGTTTATTTACATACGTTAAATGTTTCCAAACAGTGACTGTAAAACAGCTGATCAAACAAAACAGAAGTCATCGTCATGGACCCACTAGCTGCCGAAGCTAGTTCTCCAATCAGTTAAACAGACTCAAAAACTCCACGGAGACGTTTTAGTGAATTCACAAAACTGAAACAATACAAACAGAATGCCATTGTAAGTTAATTATACTAACACGGACACTTGTAAACACGTTAACGTGAAATTAGCGAAAAATTCATAAATTGGCCGCACAATTCAAATAGCGGCTATATACGGTATTTTATTTGCAATGTTTTTGTTATTTGTATTTTAACCACGTGAAGCACTTTGTAAGCTTGTTCCCTGATAAGTGCTACACAATTACAATTTACACCAGCAAGTGCTAGTGAGCTACACCACTGGTTCCGCTCTTCATTTATTTTTACATCAACATGGATGCAAAATGGCTACATCATAACTTTTATGAATACAAATTGATTGTGACAAAACAATATAATAACACACGCATGGGATTTAACTTAGACTTAGACAAACTTTAATGATCTGCAAGGGAAACTGTTCCACACAGTAGCTCAGTTACATAGGATGGAAAGTGTAAGAATGGAAAGGATAATGCAGGTATAAAGTAGACAAAAAATGTACCATAGTAGCAATATGAAATGTAACGTATATGTATTACTTACATTAGACATTAGCCATACGAAAAACTTTATTGATCCACAAGGGAAATTATTCCACACAGTAGCTCAGTTACAAATGATGGAATGTGCAAGGATGGAAAGGACAATGCAGGTATAAAATAGACTAAAAATGCACCGTAGTAGCACTATAAATTTTTACGTATATGTAATATTTACACAACACATGAGACATTAGACAAACTTTAATGATGCACAAGGGAAATTGTTCCACAAAGTAGCTCAGTTACAAATGATGGAAAGTGCAAAGATGGAAAGAACAATGCAGGTATAAAATAAACTAAAAATGCACCGTAGTAGCAATATCAAATTTTACGTATATGTAATATTTACATTAAATATGAGACATTAGACAAACTTTAATGATCCACAAGGGAAATTGTTCCCTACAGTGGCTCAGTTACAAAGGATGGAAAGTGCAAGGATGGAAAGGACAATGCAGGTATGAAATAGACTAAAAATACGCTGTAGTAGCAATATAAAATATAACATATGTGTAATACTTACATTTTATATGAGGAAAGTTGGAAACATCTACTTCAAACTAATACATTGTGTGCTATGGATAAACAAGCCATGACTTGTCATATGTCTGTGTAAGTGTGTGTTTGTGTTTGTGTGTGTGTGTTTGTGTGTGTATGTGTGTGTGTGCGTGCGTGTGCGTGTGTGCGTGCGTGCGTGTGTGGTTGTGTGTGTGTGTGTGTGTGTGTGTGTGTTCAAGTGAAACAGCTTGGGTTTTGAAGCAGTTGTGTTCTATGGCGCTCTCTGTGGAGGACATGCACCACCAAGCAAACAGTCTTCTCTGCTTAAACAAACAAGGGAGGACAGAGGAAGACTAATGATGAGATCCGCGCATCCTGAGTCCACACAAACACACATAGAACATGTTGGTACATTTTCAGCTCAAACAAAATGACCTTTTTTGGGGTGGGATTTGTACATGATACGACCCATAGGCGCCGATCCCGTAGGCGCTGGGGCCCCGGGGATTGATAGCAACTTTCAAACTTTGAAATAGTTTTCAAAAAGTCAATCTTGATTAGTTAATTTTGAGGCAAGTTTTGTCTGTTTAACATAATGACATTTTTATATTTATTGTATTTAAAAACTTGTTGATACTTTTCTAAATAAAGATGACCACACAATATTGCATTATTGGCTTTTATTTTAACAAAAACATCTTAAATATATGTTTTTTATTGCAGGTTTGTCCTTAAATAAAATAGTGAACATACAAGACAACTTGTCTTTTATTAGCAAGTAAGCAAACAAAGGCTCCTAATAAGTCTGCTGACGTATGCAGTAGCATATTGTAACATTTATCATTCAATTATTTTTTGTAGTTGTGTCATCGGATTTGCGGCCTTATGTTTTGGACACTCGGGTGAAGAGAGGGGCGGAGCTTTCTACCGATCACCACCTGGTGGTGAGTTGGCTGCGATGGTGGGGGAGGATGCCGGACAGACCTGGCAGGCCCAAGCGCATTGTGAGGGTCTACTGGGAACGTCTGGCAGAGTCTCCTGTCAGAGAGAGTTTCAATTCACACCTCCGGGAGAACTTTGAACATGTCACGAGGGAGGTGCGGGACATTGAGTCCGAGTGGACCATGTTCCGAACCTCTATTGTCGAGGCGGCTGATTGGAGCTGTGGCCGCAAGGTAGTTGGTGCCTGTCGTGGCGGTAATCCCAGAACCCGTTGGTGGACACCAGCAGTGAGGGATGCCGTCAAGCTGAAGAAGGAGTCCTATCGGGTTCTTTTGGCTCATAGGACTCCGGAGGCAGTGGACGGGTACCGACGGGCCAAGCGGTGTGCAGCTTTAGCGGTCGCGGAGGCAAAAACTCGGACATGGGAAGAGTTCGGGGAAGCCATGGAAAACGACTTCCGGACGGCTTCGAAGCAATTCTGGACCACCATACGGCGCCTCAGGAAGGGGAAGCAGTGCACTATCAACACCGTGTATGGTGCGGATGGTGTTCTGCTGACTTCGACTGCGGATGTTGTGGATCGGTGGAGGGAATACTTCGAAGACCTCCTCAATCCCACCAACACGTCTTTCTTTGAGGAAGCGGTGCCTGGGGAATCTGTAGTGGACTCTCCTATTTCTGGGGCTGAGGTCGCTGAGGTAGTTAAAAAGCTCCTCGGCGGCAAGGCCCCGGGGGTGGATGAGATCCGCCCGGAGTTGCTTAAGGCTCTGGATGCTGTGGGGCTGTCTTGGTTGACAAGACTCTGCAGCATCGCGTGGACATCGGGGGCGGTACCTCTGGATTGGCAGACCGGGGTGGTGGTCCCTCTCTTTAAGAAGGGGGACCGGAGGGTGTGTTCCAACTATCGTGGGATCACACTCCTCAGCCTTCCCGGTAAGGTTTATTCAGGTGTACTGGAGAGGAGGCTTCGCCGGATAGTCGAACCTCGGATTCAGGAGGAACAGTGTGGTTTTCGTCCTGGTCGTGGAACTGTGGACCAGCTCTATACTCTCGGCAGGGTTCTTGAGGGTGCATGGGAGTTTGCCCAACAAGTCTACATGTGCTTTGTGGACTTGGAGAAGGCATTCGACCGTGTCCCTCGGGAAGTCCTGTGGGGAGTGCTCAGAGAATATGGGGTATCGGACTGTCTTATTGTGGCAGTCCGCTCCCTGTATGATCAGTGTCAGAGCTTGGTCCGCATTGCTGGCAGTAAGTCGGACACGTTTCCAGTGAAGGTTGGACTCCGCCAAGGCTGTCCTTTGTCACCGATTCTGTTCATAACTTTTATGGACAGAATTTCTAGGCGCAGTCAAGGCGTTGAGGGGTTCCGGTTTGGTGGCCACGGGATTAGGTCTCTGCTTTTTGCAGATGATGTAGTCCTGATGGCTTCATCTGGCCGGGATCTTCAGCTCTCACTGGATCGGTTCGCAGCCGAGTGTGAAGCGACCGGAATGAGAATCAGCACCTCCAAGTCCGAGTCCATGGTTCTCGCCCGGAAAAGGGTGGAGTGCCATCTCCGGGTTGGGGAGGAGACCCTGCCCCAAGTGGAGGAGTTCAAGTACCTAGGAGTCTTGTTCACGAGTGGGGGAAGAGTGGATCGTGAGATCGACAGGCGGATCGGTGCGGCGTCTTCAGTGATGCGGACGTTGTATCGATCCGTTGTGGTGAAGAAGGAGCTGAGCCGGAAGGCAAAGCTCTCAATTTACCGGTCGATCTACGTTCCCATCCTCACCTATGGTCATGAGCTTTGGGTCATGACCGAAAGGATAAGATCACGGGTACAAGCGGCCGAAATGAGTTTCCTCCGCCGGGTGGCGGGGCTCTCCCTTAGAGATAGGGTGAGAAGCTCTGCCATCCGGGAGGAGCTCAACGTAAAGCCGCTGCTCCTCCACATCGAGAGGAGCCAGATGAGGTGGTTCGGGCATCTGGTCAGGATGCCACCCGAACGCCTCCCTAGGGATGTGTTTAGGGCACGTCCAGCTGGTAGGAGGCCACGGGGAAGACCCAGGACACGTTGGAAAGACTATGTCTCCCGGCTGGCCTGGGAACGCCTCGGGATCCCCCAGGAAGAGCTAGACGAAGTGGCTGGAGATAGGGAAGTCTGGGCTTCCCTGCTTAGGCTGCTGCCCCCGCGACCCGACCTCGGATAAGCGGAAGATGATGGATGGATGGATGGATGGAAATTATTAAGGAGAAGTGGTAGAAAATTGATTATTAATCTGCTTGTTCATTAATGATAATAATCTACTGTTAATATCTGCTTATTTTTTCTTTTAACATGTTCTATCTACACTTCTGTTTGAATGTCATAATCACTTATTCTTCTGTTGTTTGGATGCTTTATATTAGTTTTGAATGATACCACAAATTTGGGTACTTGACCGATACTTTTTAGAGGCGGTGTAGTACCGAATATGATTCATTGGTATTGCGGTACTATACTTACAACCCTAGTAGATAGTGGTTTTTACTTTTTTTTATTTATTGTGCACTGACTTTGTTTTAAACAATTGCATATCATAAACTAAATAAGGAACTATGCATCCATCCATCCATTTCTACCCCTTGTAGTTCATCCAGGACAGCTTGAAGGGGAAAGGGTATGCTGCCTGCAAATTTTGTAGATCAGACTTTTCCATTGAACACGGTGGCAGAACGGATATACTCATTCATGAACGGATCATTGTATATATATATGTATATATATATGTATATATATATATATATATATATATATATATATATATATATATATATATCCATCCATCCCATCCATTTTCTACCGCTTATTCCCTTTCGGGGTCGCGGGGGGTGCTGGCGCCTGTCTCAGCTACAATCGGGCGGAAGGCGGGGTACACCCTGGACAAGTCGCCACCTCATCGCAGGGCCAACACTGATAGACAGACAACATTCACACTCACATTCACACACTAGGGCCAATTTAGTGTTGCCAATCAACCTATCCCCAGGTGCATGTCTTTGGAAGTGGGAGGAAGCCGGAGTACCCGGAGGGAACCCACGCATTCACGGTGAGAACATGCAAACTCCACACAGAAAGATCCCGAGCCTGGATTTGAACCCAGGACTGCAGGACCTTCGTATTGTGAGGCAGACACACTAACCCCTCTGCCACCGTGAAGTATATATATATACAATGGATGACAAAAGGATTAAGAAATGCTTGTAAGAAGAAGAATACACTATATAGAAAATTTATAGCACAAAGAACTACAGAGGCAGAAATTAAGTACAAAACAAAAACAAGTTAACACATACTACGATCATGTAGAAAATAATATTACAGTAAATTATTGGACAGGAACAAAAATAATATGAGAGCAACATGGGACATTCTAAATAGCATTATTAAAAATGGCACTAAGAGGGATTACCCCTGATACTTCTTAGATGGAAATAAACATAATGACAACATAAAGGAAGTAGTTGAAAGCTTTAATAATTACTTCGTAAACATTGGACCAAAACTGGAAGAAAGGATTCCAGACCCAGTTTCAATTGAGGACTATAATGATACCATAGAGTGAAATCCCAACGCCATGTTCCTCAGTAATGTGACACAGGAGGAAATAGTTACAATCGTGAAAAAAATGTCAATCTAAAACCTCAACCGATTGTAACGGAATTTATATAGAAACGATAAAAAAGGTTATTGAAGAGATCTCAAGACCATTAATGTATATTAGTAACCTATCATTTCAAACAGGTACATTTCTAAACAAAATGAAAATAGCTAAAGTTGCACCCATTTGTAAGACTGGAGACAAACAATGTACTAATATGATCCACTTCAAGAAACTCTTCAAACTTAAAGTGTTTACAAAGTACAAAGAAGAAGAATCATGATAAACATTCTGAATTTGTTCATCCATCCATTCTTTCATTCTCAAAATAATCTTACTTATCTCATCATATAGAATAAAACTTACTTCACCCATTATGTATTTATTTATTTTTATTGTGATACTTATGGAGTATATTGTAAATACATTGGGAACAGGAAGTGAACAAAAGTTTCAGCAACTGTTATGTAAAAGAAAATGGGTAGGATTAAATAAGCTCTGCTTCTTCCTACTCCTTCTCGAACATGTTGAAAAGAGAAACTGGAAATTGTGATGTATCATGTTGTATGCTTGCATGTTCCAAATAAACTCAAACTCAACTCAACTCTACTCTTCAGCACCTTCATCTAATTGCTCTTAATGACAACAGTTTGTAATAATTATGTTTTATACATGTAATGCTGTATGTGTTTTCAACTGCCCGGAATACTTTGTGTTGCTATGTACAATATTTCAACTGGAGCGACGTTCCCCAGTCCGCTTTGTGCCTTTTCAAAAGTCGGCTACAGAACATTTTTTATTGCTCGTTTGGTTGCCGACATTACCGGGTCGGGAAAAAGCTATATTCCTGATTTTCTCAAACTGTACTTTTAAGAGCCGAGAACGGACCGTTTTAAAGTTCATTCTCCATTTGTCTGTGTGTTCAGGTGTATGCGGGGTGTACAGTATGTATGAAGGTGGACTGTTTGGAGCAAATTCAAATTAGGCTGTAGAAAACATACAAACCCTCTATTTTTGAATCAATAATATCGAAATTCAACGATTTGGTGTATCTGCAAACAGCTAAAATGATGTACAATGCAAACTGTAACATGCTACCCAAGAATGTACAACAATTCTTCTCAACAAATCAGGTGGAATATAAAACTTAGAGGAAAATCTAATTTAAAACATGCGTATGCTCGTACAACACTTAAAACCTCTAGCATATCTGTAAGTGGAATTAAATTATGGAATGGATTAACTAAAGAAATCGAAAAAAGCACCAATATCCTACCAAAGACTATAAAAAATGAACTTATTATCTCCCTGCTTGGCACTCAGCATAAAGGGTTGGTATTGGGGGGTAAATCACCGAAATTATTACCGGATGTAGCCACTGCTTTTGCTCACTGCTCCCCTCAACTCCCAGGAGGTGATCAAGGGACATGGGTCAAATGCAGAGGATAATTTCACCACACCTAGTGTGTGTGTGACAATAATTGGTTGTTTAACTTAAACTTAACTTAATATGATTCAGTTTAAGAGACTGTTGAAACTACAAGTGTTCACAAAGTACATGCAACAAGAATTATGATGAACAATTTGAACCCTTTTCCCCAAAAAAAGGGAATAAGCGGTAGGAAATGGATGGATGGATGGATGTATTTTTATTTTTTTTAGCTAAAGATAATTTATGTATTTAATATGTATTTACTTACTTTGGTATATTATTTATTTATTTGTTCATTGTTATGTTACCGAGAACAGTGAAATTGGATAAAATTGCTATGGTATAAAAAGGGCCAGATTTAAATAAGCTCTGCTTCGTTCTACTCCTTTTCGGACGTGCTGTAATGAAACAACTGGAAATGTGTGATGCATTACATTACGTCGTATGGATGTTCCAAATAAACTGAAACTGAACCGAACTGACAGATTTTTTTTTTTTTTAATTTGGCAAACTCTGCCATTTTAGTCACTGCTGTGATGTGATGCCATGTGGTCAGTAGTAGCCTGCATTTTGTATGTGTGTGTGCGTGTGTGTGTGTGTGTGTGTGTGTGTGTGTGTGTGTGTGTGTGTGTGCGTGCGTGTGCGTGTGTGTGCCTTGACGGCATTGTTCAGTCCTTGACAGAAGTGAATTAATCAGACCCCTCTGGCCCATTTGTCTCTATTTGGAGGGGAAGGAGGGGCTAATTGGAAAAGAAGCAGGTGTTAATAGAGAAGGGAGCTAGCCCAAGTAAGTGTGTGTGTGTGTGTGTGTGTGTGTGTGAGAGAGAAATAGAAGTCTCTGAGTTAAGTTAACCAAACTTAATTAGGCTCATTCATGCTGCAGCCGACATTGTGTCGTTCTCTCCCCTCATCTGAGGTGAATTAGGAAGACCAGAGTACTCTATTGTTTGTTAGATGCACACCTGGAAAGTAAATATGCAAATAACAGCAGGTACAATCACACCTATGAATCCTACACAAGCACACCCGATTTGATTTGTGTAGCATATTGAGTTGAGTTTTTCCTTGCCCCGATGTGGAATCTGAGCCGAGGATGTCCCTTTGGCTTTTGCACCCCTTTGAGACACTCGTGAATTAGGGCTACATAAGTAAACATTGATTGATTGATTGGTAGCATATGAAAATGCAGGTGTGTGTGTGTGTCGTCCTTTTAGCTGGCAATAAAGTTTGAATGCTTGGAATCTCAACCAAAGGTGACACTCGTTCAGTAGCTCAGTGTTTTTCAACCTTTTTTGAGCCCAAAAAATCTGAGGCACACCACTACTGGAAAACATTAAAAAAAAAAAAAATCAGTAGGCGATACTGACAGCAAAATAAAGTTTTCGCAATTGTTGGATATGACTTTAAACCATAACCAAGCATGCATCACTATAGCTCTTGTCTCAAAGTAGGTGTACTGTCACCGCCTGTCACATCACACCATGACTTATTTTGACTTTTTTTGGTGTTTTCCTGTTTGTAGTGTTTTTAGTTCTAGTCTTGGGCTCCTATTTTGGTGGCTTTTCCTCTTCTGTTGGTGTTTTCCTGTAGCACACATTTGATTTGTGCGGACGCTATCCTTCTTCGTGGGGACATTGTTGATTGTCATGGCATGTACGGATGTACTTTGTGGACACCGCCTTCTCCACACGCTGCAACTTTTTGCTGTCGTCCAGCATTATTATTATTATTTTTTACTTTGCAGCCAGTTCAGTTTTAGTTTCGTTTTGCATAACCGTCCCTAAGCTTCAATGCCTTTTCTTAGCGGCACTCACCTTTTGTTTATTTTTGGTTTAAGCATTAGATACCTTTTTACTTACACCCTGCCTCCCGCATATTGTGACCACGACAAACCCGACATCTACAATGCAATTAGCTACCCGCTGCCACCTACTGATATGGAAGAGTATCACACGGTTACTCCACCGAGCTCTAGACAGCACCGACACTCAACAACGGCACATTTGCGGATTATAATTACTGGTTCGCAAATTAATATTTTTAACCCAATTAAGTAAAATTACATAATATCCCACGGCACACCTGACTGTATCTCCGCCGCGGCACAGTGGTTGAAAAACACCGCATTAGCTTCCTGCATTTTTAGGCTGCTAAGAGATGTCAGCAAGTTTTAATGGCTGACAGCTTTTGTCCATTACACAGGAGGGAGGCGAGTAAACTGTACCCGGTGCTGTAAGTGTGTGTGTTTCTATTTGATGTGGTATTTATTTACTCAGTTGAAAGCTGTCTCCTGTGTGGTCTCACCGCCGAGTTATCCCCGCCCTCATCCAGATCACCAAAATACACGTGCTCACCTGATCCAGTGTTTGTGTGCACTCCACGTCTTCTCGGAGACTAGTCGCCATCACGTTTGGACACGTGACACGTCGTCATCGGGATCAAACGCACGGCGCGTTACAGCAATTCAGGACATAAACATACCAGGAAATCTTTCAAAATATTAACATGAAATGCAAGACACAGACAAAGACACATTGTTGTACTTGTCATGAAAAGTGTGTGTAATATTATATTATTACATACTGAAAATACAACATTCAACGACAAAATATTACACTTTTGAAGTTGAAGTAGGGGCTGTGTGATATTTAGAAAAAATCTAGTTATGAATTATTTGTCAAAATCTGACATTTGTGAATATTTATGGGTTTTATGAAGTGGCGACTTGTCCAGGGTGTACCCCGCCTTCCGCCTGAATGCAGCTGGGATAGGCTCTGGCACCCCTTGCGACCCCGAACGGGACAAGCGGTAGAAAAAGGAATGGAGGGATGGATTAATTTTATTGTTACAAAAGTAAAAATAATAAGAATAATTCAATCAATTATTCACTATAACATGAATGCATACATTATTTGTATTGCTAGAATAGTTTTTTTCTTATTTTTTTGTCATAACAATAAAAAAAAAGGAAAACAAAAATATTTATATTTATTCAATTCTCTGCACTTTTTTTTTTTACATTTATTTTTTCATTTTATTGTCACAAAAGTAAAAAAAAAAATCCATCCATCCATCCATCCATCATCTTCCACTTATCCGAGGTCGGTTCGCGGGGGCAGCAGCCTAAGGAGGGAAGCCCAGACCTCCCTCTCCCCAGCCACTTCATCTAGCTCTTACCTGGGAATCCCGAGGCGTTCCCAGGCCAGCCGGGAGACAGAGTCTCCAAAAATCATTATTGGGAATTTTAGTGACTGTTAAAGAAAAAGAGGAACACATTGGGAAGAATAAATCAGAATTTTAAAAATAAAACAATATATACATAAATTAAACATAAGTTATTCTATTGGAAAATTGGAAAACCAAAACACAATGAAATAATACAGAAATAAAGAAACTATCACACCATTTGTAATTATATATACCGTATTTCCTTGACTTGCCGCCGGGGTGCTAATTAATTTAAAACTTCTTCTCACTCCTGCGCTTACCAGAGGCATGCGGTAAAAGTAAGCATGCGCTAATTATTTTAAAACCTCTTCTCACTCCGGCACTTACCAAAGGTATGCAGTAAAAATTTGAGTGTGATGTAAGCTTGGACCTTAAATCCCACTGAATAGCTCTTAATCTTCTTCCCTTTATGCGATTTCAAATTACCGGTATTGAAATCAACCTCCTCCATTTTGAAAATGTTGACAGGGGAAGTGTCACGAGTTTGACCAGGCGGTAATACTAAGCATGCGCTAATTATTTTGGGAAGCGAGTTCTACCAAGCAGTAATTCAAGGCAGGCGCATACTATATGCCCTGCGCCAATTCAAGGAAATACGGTATATTTTATTTTGTAACATTGTGACTTTATTCTTGTAAAACCAAATTCTTTCTCATCCCTCGCCACATCGCGCCTCGAAGTTGCGGCTTCAAATTATTGAATTCTTTTGTTTCTTTTTTTTATTTTTGTCCGACCATATTCAATGTAATTTTGGACTTTTTTTCAAGCATAGACATGGCTTAATGAAAAACAAATAGTAATATTACAGCAGTAGTGTTGGCCATTAAATGAGACCAAACCAATCAGAGGCAGCATTACTTTATTGGAATAAATGAGTGAAAGGTGACTATGGGTAGTATTTTATATCTAATGTTAACAACTATATTTATAAATTTATAAACATATTTTTATTCTCTAACTATGAAAATACTAAATTTATGATTAAGGGAAGGTAGTTCAAGGTCATGGTGGTAGGCCGCAGCTCTCAGGCGCTGACCATCCATTCTTCACCCCTTCAAGATTTGCGTTGGGTTGGTGGGGTGTGTATGTGTGGCGTATATTTTTTGTGGATGTGTGTGTGTGTGTATAAGCCCTTTGTGTGTCTCTGTTCCGCGGCCTTGATGTATTGTACTGTCTCGTCCAAAGTCAACAACAACAACAGGTGTGTGTTGAAGGGAGTTTTTTGTGTCTTCGCTGCGCTGTTCTTTGGGAGAGTCTCAAAGTCAGGGAAACAATCCACGTTAGAATGATTTTGTATGCGAGTGAAAATAAAATTTGCTTCTCACTCTAAATTGTCTATGACTGGTCCTCAAAACCTGCGGGGTAGACAGTCCGATGTAATCCACAGTTCTTCCCGCATCCTCCAATCATTTGTGGCAGCTTTGGGGTACTTTGAAGATTGCCAGCAACTTCCAATTTGTCGACAAACCAGAGCAACGCTTACTCCAATCAGCAGATGTCCTGTTGTCATAATTCCGAATAGGTGGATATCTTCACATCCTCGACAGAAAAGGGTCGCCAGGCACGCGGCCCTCCTTCTTCTCCCAAGAGTCCGTCGTGTGTCCAGCAACAACCGCTTCGTCACGACATCAGGTTCCCCCAAACCCAAGATCTTGTCAATTTTGTTGAGGCCAGTTAAATAGTTCCAATGTTTAGATTTGGAGAGCAGTGCAAAAAGAGGCAACAAGACAGTAAAGACAAGACAAAACAAAGAAGCAAGCAGGAGAGATAAGGGAGAGGAAAGGGGAGCGTCCACCCTCGATGAGTGCCAGAGAGAAAGTGTTGAGGGGGACCGGTACTTTTTAGAGGCAGTATAGCACCGAATATGATTCATTAGTATCTATAGTTTCGGCATAACGTACAACCCTAGTAGGTACCATGTGTCACCCACACTGCCCACCACCCAGGTTTGCCCACTGCTCCTTTATAGCTGCAGCCAATTGGCACTGTATCCCCGGCAATGATGGCGTGTATCCTCTCCTGCTCTAAAATGTAACAGGTAAATGTATCATCCTCGTCCCACTTCTCCGCAAAGTCGAGTGTAGTAGTTTTTTTTTGTACGTAAACAAACAAAGTATACACTTGGCCAATAAGAGGTGAACATTTGAGGCTGTGTGCAAAACATCCACAGCCATGTGTGTGTTAATGTGGTGAAAACATGCATCTATGTGAACATTCTGCCCTCCTGAACCTGGGATGCCCCCTGACAAACACACACACACGCACACACACACATACACACACACACACATTCAGAGGTGGGATGGCTGCAGGCGAGGAGGCAGGTCGGCAGCGATTAGAGGGGCTGTGTGTGTAATGGTTGCCATGTGCGGACCCATCTTATCCGCTATTACACACACATACACACCGACGGCGCCCATCTCCTGAATCCCCCCAAGATACCGTACACTTTTAAAAACATTAGCCCCTAATGCTTTAATGCCCTCCCGTCAATGTGGGGTTTGACTGGAGCTGAAATGGCAGACACAGAGGAATGTTGCCTGGTGTTTGCTTAAGTACACCAGGAAGGGCTTCGGCTAAGGTCTGATTTAAAAATAAATAAATTAATAAATCATGGTGCCTCTCTATGTGTCAAATCACAGAATGAGTATCTACGGATGGACCTAAATTGATCAGTTTGAGTTTAGTGTTTGAGACGAGAACTGACCAAGCAAAGTCTATAAGCATGAACTGATGAGGCCTGCTGTGATAATAGCAGGCCTCATCATTTTCTTGCTTGTTCGAAAGCAAGAAAAAAGAATACAAAAATTAGGGGTATTTTATTTGAACTAAGCAAAATTATCTGCCTATAGAACAAGACAATTCGGCTTGTCAATACTTTCTAAAACAAGTAAAATTAAAGCTGCAAGCAGCGATGGACAGGACCAACGTTTGCTGGTGTTTCCTGCTTTTACCCATTCGACATATCTTTACCTTCACGTTACCTACCTTCCCTGTATCCTGGGGTCACACTGGTGCTTCTTTCTGTCACCCATATTGTTTGAAAAAATGTGACGGGTTTTTACAAAACTTTTGTTTTGAAAGGGTGATTGCCAACTTCCTTTTGTTTTTTTGGCTGAAGGATGTCAATTACTAAAATGTAGGTCTAAGTCAGACCTACATAGAGGTTTTTGTTTCATGTCTCTTTGACATTCCTACAGGAAGTTACAAGCAGTTGTGTCTGTGTTTTCTTCTTAGGAGCAGTTTTGTCTGTGTTGTATTCTTTGGGGGCGCTAGAGCGCAATTTTGGGTTTTGGGGTTTGGTTTTTTTATAAGATCGCAAGTTTCACCAGTCCTGATGTGTGTACAGTTTGGTGAGTTTTGAAGCATTTTAGGGGGTCAAATTACAGCTCAAAGAAACAAAATTGACGGGGTTTTTGCTAACTTCCTGTTGATTTTTGCTGAAGGAAGTAATTTTTTGAAATTTAGGTCTAAGTCAGACCTATATAGAGGTTTTTTGTTTCATGTCTCTATGACATTCCTAACGGAAGTTACAAACTGTTTTGTCTGTGTTTTTTCCTCGGGGGCGCTAGAGCGCAATTTTTTATTTTTGTTTTTTTATTCTTTTATTAGATGGCAATTTTCGCCAGTACTGATGTGTGTGTAAAATTTGGTGAGTTTACAGCTCGAAGAGGCGGCGGAATAATAATAATAATTATAAAGAATAATAATAATAAAACCTTAGAAATACAATAGGGTCTTTTGTCCCAAAGGGACATTCGGTCCCTAATTAGCTGACCTCAACGAACCCCAAAGTACCTTAAAATAGGTATAGTTACCTAATGTAGCCTTAGCTTGACGCCACTCTGCTTTCTCCTGCGGCAACAACAAGCAAAAGTCCAGACATTCCTCTTTGTTTTGCATCGTTTACTTATCAACTTCAAAAATGTAAAAACAATAATGATGCGGGAACAAATTAACGGCAAAATAAAACTACTTTGTTACAGTACCGAAGAGTTAGAAAAAGTAAGAGTAAGAACAAGTAAGTGTGAGGTCAAAAAACTGTGTGGCTCGATTCCACCGCACTTGACTGCCGTTACCCATAACACCTTGCATCCAAAACCATCTTACCCACAGATCCTTCCGCCATATACAGTATGAAATCAAAACAGTTATGTCATCAAATTATTTCGACAAACGTAATAATTATAAATAAAGTGAGCCTTATAATTACTCTAAGCATTCAATATATACATTTTCCTATTATACAAATAAAGTAAATATCCCCTTTTGGCTCAGTAAATATAAAGCACTTTCCAAACAATTTTAATTAACACAAATAGCATTTAGGATCCTACAATAAGTACATTCTCACTAATAGCAAGTGCAATTTTCTTGGTAGGCAAAACAATGAGACCTTTTTGCTCAATATGTTGAACAATATTCTTAAATTAAGTAAATGCTAGTGCCATTATCTTGACATAAAGATGTGTGCTCGGCATCATGATTTGTTTTTGTTTTTTTAATCTTGAAGTAAGAAATTATTATGTCAAAAAAGTAGTTTTATACTTGTGAGTGTTGATGACACATCTTTTCAACAGTTGATATTCTAGTTTCAAGCATATTTTACAAGCTGTAATATCTTACTGAGATCATTTAGAACCAAAACCCTTAAAACAAGTAAAACACTCTAACATAAAATCTGTTTAGTGAGAAGAATTATCTTATCAGACAAAAAATAAGCAAATATCACCCTTGTTTGAGTTATTAAATCTTACTTGGATTTGAGTTTTTGCAGTGCATGATCCGTGGTCCGGATCATGTTTTTGTTATGTTCGGTTAGTTTTTAGGTTCTCACTCCTACCCACTTCTCCAAAGTGGGCTGACTCAGAGTGGAGGACAGAGTAAAACAACTTGCACTGACCCTAGTCTATAAAATCCGCTACATCTCCCTGATACCGAAGTACATGTTAAACTACTTCCATAACATAAATGGCCGCCATAACCACAACACCAGAGGGGAGCTCCACAAACCACGTTAAACCCAGATTCCGATTGAACAAAGTTCTTAACTCATTCTCCTTCTATGCCACATCAATGTGGAATGCACTCCCAACAGGTGAAAAAGAAAGTGCATCTCTTTCCTTCTTCCAACACTCAGTAAAAGAACACCTCCAGGCAACTCCAACCCATGACTAACAACCTCCCCCCACCACATCCCACCTCCCCGGATTGTAAATAATCCAATGTAAATAATCAAATGTATATACTTCTTCTTATGCTTTCTGAACTCACTATGTTCTCTGCTCGCTGTACATAGCCTACCAAATTAGACCAACACTGTTTCAATGTCCATTTTTTTGATTATATAATTGTTGAAGCCTGAAGTGCTGATATCAACCAAACCTGTCTGGAATATAAATAGCGACGATGACTTCAACATATACAAATAAACCATGGGCTTTTGTAGTCGTAATGATGTAGTCGTAATGATTTGTGCAGTCCTTTGAGACATTTGTGATTTGGGGCTATATGAATAAACATTGATTGATTGATTGAAAAACATAAATAAGGATATTAGTGGGTAGGGCGAGACATGGTTTTATTTGCAATTTAGGAACACCTCCAGAATCGAACATCTTGGAGAGAGACCGAAAAAACGAGTTGTGAAAGTAATTCTGGAGCAATATGAGTTGGGAAATTGTGTTAGATGTAAATATAAATGGAATACAATGATTTGCAAATCATTTTCAACCCATATTCAGTTGAATATGGGACGGCGTGGCGCAGTGGAAGAGTGGCCGTGTGCAACCCGAGGGTCCCTGGTTCAGTCCCCACCTAGTACCAACCTTGTCACGTCCATTGTGTCCTGAGCAAGACACTTCACCCTTGCTCCTGATGGGTGCTGGTTAACGCGTTGCATGGCAGCTCCCTCCATCAGTGTGTGAATGTGTGTGTGAATGGGTGAATGTGGAAGTAGTGTCAAAGCGTTTTGAGTACCTTGAAGGTAGAAGAAGCGCTATACAAGTACAACACATTTATCATTTATTTATTTACCATATTCAGTTGAATATGCTACAAAGACAACATATTTGATGTTCAAACTGATAAACATGTTCTTTTGTGCAAATAATCATTAACTTTAGAATTTGATGCCAGCAACACGTGACAAAGAAGTTGGGAAAGGTGGCAATACATACTGATAAAGTTCAGGAATGCTCATCAAACACTCATTTGGAACATCCGACAGGTGTGCAGGCTAATTGGGAACAGGTGGGTGCCATGATTGGGTATAAAAGCAGCTTCCATGAAATGCTCAGTAATTCACAAACAAGGATGGGGCGAGGGTCACCACTTTATAAGCAAATCGTCAAACAGTTTTAGAACAACATTTCTCAAAGAGCTATTGCAAGGAATTTAGGGATTTTACCATCTACTGTCCGTAAAATTATCAAATGTTTCAGAGAATCTGGAGAAATCACTGCACGTAACGATGATATTACAGACCTTTCATCCTTTAGGCGGTACTGCATCAAAAACCGACATGAGTGTGTAAAGGATATCACCAAATGGGCTCAGGAACACTTCAGAAAACCACTGTCAGTAACTACAGTTGGTCGCTACATCTGTAAATGCAAGTTAAAACTCTGCTATGCAAAGCCAAACCCATTTATCAACAGCACCCAGAAACACCGCCTGCTTCATTGGGGCTGAGCTCATCTAAGATGGACTGATGCAAAGTGGGAAAATGTCCTGTGGTCTGACGAGTCCACATTTCCAATTATATTTGGAAACGGTGGACGTGGTGTCCTCCAGAACAAAGAGGAAAATAACCATCAGGATTGTTATAGGCGCAAAGTTCAAAAGCCAGCATCTGTGATGGTATATGGTGTATTAGTGTCCAAGGCATGGGTAACTTACACATCTGTGAAGGCAGCATTAATCTTGAAAGGTACATAGAGGTTTTGGAGCAACATATGTTGTCATTCAAGCAATGTTATCATGGACGCCCCTGCTTATTTCAGCAAGACAATGCCAAGCCACGTGTTACAACACCTTGGCTTCATAGTAAAAGAGTGTGGGTACTTTCCTGGCCTGCCTGCAGTCCAGACACGTCTCCCATCAAAAATGTGTGGCGCATTATGAAGCGTAAATACGACAGCGGAAAGCCCGGACTGTTGTACGACTGAAGCTCTACATAAAACAAGAATGGGAAAGGATTCCACTTTCAAAGCTTCAACAATAAGTTTCCTCAATTCCAAAACGTTTATTGAGTGTTGTTAAAAAAAAAAAAAAAAGGTGATATAAGACAGTGGTGAACATGCCCTGTCCCAACTACTTTGGCACATGTTGCAGCCATGAAATTCTAAGTTAATTATTGGGAAAAAAAAAATAAAGTTTATGAGTTTGAACATCAAATATATTGTCTTTGTTGTGCATTCAACTGAATATGGGTTGAAAATGATTTGCAACACATTGTATTCTGTTTATATTTACATGTAACACAATTTCCCAACTCATATGGAAACGGGGTTTGTACATACATACTGTCTAAACCACAAGGCAGTGTAAAATCATCATAGGTACACTTTAAAAAGGGTGATATAATTGTTGTTCTACTTTTCAAAACAGTTCCCTTTGGTCTACATTACATGTAATGGTGGGTCTTTGATCCAAATTTTGCATATATTTTGATTTACAGACTGTTTTTGAGCTTCCTTTTGACCATCTCTTAAGGGATCCACTGTTTTGTGGGTATTCTTATTTACGTGCCTCTACTTTGATACCTATGTCGTAGTTTTTCGCGCTTCTACGTGGAGTCAGATATAAGTTAGAACTATACTCTAAATTGTGTTTGAAATGACAACAGTGGGGGATGCATGTGCATGTATGAGCCAGTCTGCTCCGCAGCAAGAGGATGGAGTAAAATAAGGAGCTTATGGACTACAGCGTTGGGCTACAATGGACTGCAAATCACTGGGTAAATGCAGGGTTTCCCTTTAATATAAATAAATGTGGCGCGCTCCCACAGCATTTTTATTACTGCCACACCTTGAAAAAAAGGTTGTCGTTTTTTTATTTTACCTTTTTCAAACAAATAAAGTAATACATTGTATCCCCCAGAAGAAGTCACAAAGTCCAGCGCTATTTTTAACTTTTATTACCAATTTTAAGATAACAAATGGCACAATTTCAACAGGTTTGACCTCCCTTGTAAACATTTCCGTCCCCTCACTAAACAACACTTCCTCTTTCTCCACCAATCACCTTTCAGGCACGGACGGTGTGTTTGCAGACATGGGAAAAACTGACATTAAATCCAAATCATCCAAACATAAAACATTAACATTAACTGGCCGTTAAAATATGAATTTATATATGAAGGTTATCATTTGCGCACTATTCCTGCCTTGACTCACATATGAACTTGAAGTGCCATCCCATTCCTAACCTATACGGTTCAATATGAATTTGGTCCACCTTTTGCAGCTATTACAGCTTCAACTCTTCCGGAAATGCTGTCCACAAGGTTGCGGAGTGTGTTTATAGGAATTTTCAACCATTCTTCCAAGAGTGCATTGGTGAGGTCACACATTGATGTTGGTCGAGAAAGCCTGGCTCTCAATCTCCATTCTAATTCATCCCAAAGGTGTTGTATCGGGTTCAGGTCAGGACTCTGTGCAGGCCAGTCAAGTTCATTCACATCAGACTCTGTAATCCATGACTTTATGGACCTTGCTTTGTGTATTGGTGCACGGTCACTGGAAGGGGCCCGCAACAAACTGTTCCCACAAGGTTGGGAGTTGTCCAAAACGTTTGGTATCCTGAAGCATTCAAAGTTCCTTTCAATGGAACTTAGGGGCCAAACTCAATTCCTGAAAAATAACCCCACACCATAATTCCTCCTCCACCAAATTTCACACTCCACACAATGCAGTCCGAAATGTAGCGTTCTCCTAGCAACCTCCAAACCCAGACTTGTGCATCAGATTTACGGATGGAAAAGCATTAGTCACCAGTCCAGAGAAGGCGTCTCCACTCCTCTAGAGTCCAATGGCGACGTGCTTTACACCATTGCAACCGACACTTTGCATTAGACTTGATGATGTAGAGCTGCTCGGCCATGAAAACCCATTCCACGAAGCTCTCTGCGTACTGTACGTGGGCTAATTGGAAGGTCACATGAAGTTTGGAGCCTCGTAGCAACTGACTCTGCAGAGTCTTTGCACTATGCGCTTCAGCATCCACTGAACCTTCTCTGTCAGTTTACGTGGCCTACCACTTCCTGGCTTAGTTGCTGTTGTTCCCAAACTCTTCACATTTCTTATAATAAAGCTGACTTTGGAATATTCAGGAGCGAGGAAATTTCACGGCTGGATTTGTTGCACAGGTGGCATCCTATGACAGTTGCACACTGGAAATCACTGAAAGCGGCCAATTCTTTCACAGATGTTTGCAGAAACAGTCTCCATGCTTAAGTGCTTGATTATATACACCAGGTCAAGTGATTAGATTGATTTGATTGATTGATTGATTGATTGATTGATTGATTGATTGATTGATTGATTGATTGATACTTTTAATAGTAGATCGCACAGTTCAGTACATATTCCGTACAATTGACCACTAAATGGTAACACCCGAATACGTTTTTCAACTTGTTTAAGTCGGGGTCCACGTTAATCAATTCATGGTAGAACACCTGATTCTCATCATTTGGATGGGTGGCCGAATACAATATAGTGTATGTTATCTTGTCTTTATATTCCAGCGAGTTAATCCATTTTTTGATGGGTTCAAGAGTTAGCTCAATAGTTAGCTCAATAGCTGCTTCAGAATGATATTAGTGCACCCTTTCTTCCTCCTTTTTAGCAACTGTACCAACGAAAGTGGTTCAGAACCTTACACTTGCATCTCCTCTGACGCGTTGCTGGATGCTGAACAACGTCTTTAATGCAAGGGATTGATTCATTGTGTCAACAGGTGAGCGTCTAGGGTCCATATGAGGGACCAGTCTAGACTGTTTACCGACAAAGGGAGCGGCATAAAAGGCTTGCTATTCAATGTACACTTTAACCTATGAGTGAACCTCGTTGAGCAAATAAGAACCATTGTTATCAAGAAAGAGTCTTACAGTCTGATATATCACCTTCCCAAGACCACCATGAAAAAAGTCTTTGTTTCCCCAATAGGCGCCGATCTACATTTTTTTCAAGTGGGTGCTCAGTGTGTGTGTGAATTAGTGTTGTCCCGATTCCAATATTTTGGTACCGGTACCAAAAGTATTTCGGTACTCATCTAAATATAAGGGACCACAAAAAATGTAATAAAATAGTGAATATACAAGAAACTTGTCTTTTAGTAGTAAGTAAACAAACAAAGGCTTCTAATTTTGCTGCTGACATATGCAGTAACATATTGTGTTATTTCCCATTCTATTATTTTGTCAACATTATTAAGGACAAGTGATAGAAAATGAATGATTAATCTACTTGTTCATTTACTGTTAATATCTGCTTACTTTCTCTTTCGACATGTTCTATCTACAATATAATCACTTATTATTCTGTTGTTTGATACTTTACATTAGTTTTGCATGATACCACAAATGTGGGTATCAATCAGATACCAAGTCGTTACAGCATCATACATTGGTCATATTCAAAGTCCTCATGTGTCCAGGGACATATTTCCTGAGTTTATAAACATAATATAAATAAAAAAACAAAAAAACAACAACAATATTTTGTGATGTTGAAAAAATATCGATGTAATCATAGTTGTATCAGAATCAGAAATACTTTTAATAATCCCAGCACAATCCCTTTCAAGAGCAGACAAACATTACAGGGAGACAGAACAGGATCGCTGACGGGTCTGCCAACGTCCGGCGCCCCTTACAAAAAAGGTGAGGTACAGGTAAACAATGGGGGGGTTGAGAAAAAAAAAAAATCGGTCTAAGCCTGGGTTCCTGGAGAGGGGGTCCAGACTGAGGCCAAGGGGATAAAACAACTCATTGCCATTGCACACCTCCCTCTTACATGTGTGTAAGAGGGAAACATCAAAGAAAACAAAGGACATTTAAGACATTAAAAGAGCAGAGCTGATACAACCAGGCACTTCTGCATACAGCTATGAATAAAATCGACTAGATACGCTATTGTACGTGGTATCATTACAGTGGATGTTAGGTGTAAATCCACCAATGGCGTTTGTTTATGTTGCTGCGTCTCGGAAGAGTTGGTGCTGCAGGGAGTTCTGGGAATTTATTCTCAATCAATCAATGTTCATTTATTTAGCCCTAAATCACTAGTGTCTCAAAGGCGCTGCACAAACCACAACACAAACCACTATGACATCCTCGATAGGCCCACATAAGGGCAAGGAAAACTCACACCCAGTGAGACGTCGGTGACAATGATGACCCACTGGGACGTCGGTGACAATGAGGACTATGAGAACCTTGGAGAGGATCACATATGTGGGCCACCCCCCCCACCCTCTAGGGGACCGAAAGCAATGGATGTCGAGCGTGTCTAACATGATACTGTGAAAAGTTCAGTCCATAGTGGATCCAACACAGCTGCGAGAGTCCAGTCCAAAGCGGATCCAACACAGCAGCGAGAGTCCCGTCCAGAGCAGAGCCAGCAGGAAACCATCCCAAGTGGAGGCGGATCAGCAGCGCAGAGATGTCCCCATCCGATACACAGGCGAGCGGTCCATCCTGGGTCCCGACTCCAGACGAGTGGTCCATCCTGGGTCCCGACTCTGGACAGCCAGAACTTCATCCATGGACATCGGACCGGACCCCCTCCACAAGGGAGAGTGGGACATAGGAGAAAAAGAAAAGCAACGGCAGATCAACTGGTCCCAAAAGGGAGTCTATTTGAAGGCCAGAGTATACAAATGAGTTTTAAGATGAGACTTACATGTAGTGTTTATGTTTTATTGGGGTGCAAATGTTCTCCCAAAATGTGTTTGTCGTTATTGTTTAGTGTGGTTTCACTATATGGCACATGTTTAGGACAGTGTTGGCGTTGTTCATACTGCCACCCTTAGAGTGAAATGTATGGCTGTTGAGCAAGTATGACTTTCATTCGCTCTTGTGCAGTGTGTTCAAAGTCAAGATGATTGTGTCATTTGTTCATAATCGGGTTCAATGAAATCATGGTAAGACTTTGTTAATTATAGACGTCTTATTTGTGCCATAAAATCAACAGCAATAAGATACATTTTTCAAAAATTATTTTAAAAATTGGAAGTATCCATCAATCTCACGTGGGTGCTCGGGCCCTGAAGTACCCACGAGATCGGCACCTATGGTCCCCCCCTTAAAGAGTTTATAGGGCAGGAAACTGACCCAGAAGACGCTGTCTTAACATCAGCCCCTCTTGAATATTGGCATTGATGTCTTAAAGCTTTCCAGGTGTCGCCGACTCCAGCTGGCACACGGCCGGTCAGTCGGAAAACAGCATGTCTTAGAACCCGCGGGGTTAACATGCATTTGGGCACGCCAAAGGGAGTGGGGAAGCAGGCAAAGAGCAGCAGCGGTGCATGTTTTTGCTGTCACAAACTGAGAGAATTAATTGCTTCCTGATTCAAAAATGGTGATTAGGGGGGAATTGAGTGTTAATGAGACTGTCGCTAACATGGCACTTGAGTGAAGAATTAGCAAAAGCCATTGGAGGTTAATAGAGATAAGGCATGTGCTCCGCCCTTTCAGAATTAGACCTCTACTATTATTCTTGAGATGCCGTGTTTTAATAGTAACAATAAAACACATTTTTGGGTGTAATAATAGACAATTAAATGAATTGGAAATTAATTCACTGTACAAACATACATATACACGCACTGTACTTAAACAAGTACATATACATAAATACACTCGCGTACAGAATCACGTTTCATCAAACATATATTAACGTTGTTGCCCTAGGGGAAACTGGGTAAGACATGGCACACTGAAAAAAGCTTAACCTATATTTACTATAGCAATCTACAAGGTTAATATAGGTTGCTTGTCTTTCTTCTCCTCCATTTTTCTGCATTCTTTTGCCAATCAACCATACAAACTCCACACAGAAAAACCCCGAGCCCGGGGATCGTACCCGTTATTTTATTATTGTGAGGCACCAGCACTACAGTAAAATACTGATACTTTACATTAACTTCCTAAATAGACCGTAGCGCTTTGACACAAATGCAATTTTATTGTTATAATGTCACTAACTAACACATTAACATTTTAAATAGTTTACTTCCCAGATGTCAAACTCAAGGACAAAACTTCTGGCTCGCCAAATCACTTCAGCCTGCAAAACCAGGGAAATGTAAGGCATATTATCATTGGCAGAGGGGTTAGTGTGCCTGCCTCCCAATACGAAGGTCCTGGGTTCGATCCTGCGCTCGGGATCTTTCTGTGTGGAGTTTGCATGTTCTCCCCGTGACTGCGTGGGTTCCCTCCGAGTACTCCGGCTTCCTCCCACCTCCAAAGACTTGCACCTGGGGATAGGTTGATTGGCAACACTAAATTGGCCCTAGTGTGTGAGTGTGAATGTTGTCTGTGTTGGCCCTGCGATGAGGTGGCGACTTGTCCAGGGTCTACCCTGCCTTCCGCCCGAATGCAGCTGAGATAGGCACCAGCACCCCGTGGATGGATGTTTACATTTTTACAGAAAAAATATTATTTGATGCAAAAAGCTATTCCAAGCATTTTGTTTTGTCATTAAAACGATTTTTGAAATTTAAATCAGCAATGACTGAATTTTAATATCTGCTTGTCACCTTTACTTATAATTGCAAAGTATTTTCCAGTCGGTTTGTTGGCAAACAATTATATATTGATTGTAGGAAAGGAGCAATAATGAAAAAAAATATGTTTTCATAGTTTCACAGTTACTAGTAGCATGTTGAAGGAAGCCATGAGTACACTGTGGCCCACAACGAAAATTAGGTTTACACCCCTGCTTTACTTGAACTGACATCATTTGTGTGCTCAAAACTTTATCTGAAGTCACGTAGGATTGTAGTTTGACGTAAAATGTAAAACTTAGCACACCAGTCAAAGTCTCCGCACTGCACCGACGCATGCATTAACCTGATCACTGACTGTGTAACAATGTGGTAATAATGATAAGGTAAGGGAGCATGATATATATGTATGTGAATAAAGTTAACGCATTCATTTTGACAGGTATCAGTTTGTTCTAGCTGCAATACCACTCCCCTTCTCCATTTAAAAACCATTGTTTGCTCACGAATTAGAAAGCTAATCAATCAGTCAAAATGTAGTAGGTATGTAAAAGTATAATGATAAGCTGCGGTATAATTTCAGACGGTTAGTAACATTAACCGAAAAACCGTCATTCATTAATGCATTTTAGGCAACACCGCTTACCTCCTGGAAACGGAGTCACAGCAGCGCCGGCGTATGCGCACTAACGTCGTTCGGCTTGAAACATGCCGGGAACCAACTACACGGACTTTGCTCCGTAGAGTTCCTCTCGGACTGAACATAGCCGAGCGGTTCATTTAACTACCTTTGCCGTCGTTTTATTTCCGTGGAGTCTCGGCGTGCGTTCAAGAGCACACTGCTGCTCTTAGATGACTACAGGTGTGGACAATATAACAGTATTAAAGAGTAACTGTGTAATACTCTGCCATATCAGTAGGTGGCAGCAGGTAGCTAATTGCCTTGTCGATGTCGGGAACATGGTTTGTCGTGATCACAATATGCAGACAACAGCGGGAGGCAGTGTACAGGTAAAAATGTTTCTAATGTTTGAACCAAAAACAAACAAAAGACAAGTGCTGCTAAGAAAAGGCATTGAAGTTTAGGGATGGCGATGTAAAACAAAGCTAAAACGGAACTGGCTGCAAAGTAAACAAAAACAGAATGCTGGACGACAGCAAAGACTTACAGAGTGTGGAAAACAATGTGCCTTGGCTCAGAAAAGGTTGCAAAACACTGAACTAGAATATAACTCCACTTTGCAAAAATAAACACACAAACCAAGTGTCTCTTGCTATGGATTCCTCCATTACAATAGGGCCTTTAAGGAAAAAGGGCAGCAATTTATGTTTTGCATAAGTTAGGGTGGCATCCTTACCAGATGCCCGAACCACCTCATCTAGCTCCTCTCGAGGTGGAGGAGCGGCGGCTTTACTTTGAGTTCCTCCCGGATGGCAGAGCTTCTCACCCTATCTCTAAGGGAGAGCCCAGCGACCCGGCAGAGGAAACTCATTTCGGCCGCTTGTACCTGTGATCTTGTCCTTTCGGTCATAACCCAAAGCTCATGACCATAGGTGAGGATGGGAACGTAGATGGACTGGTAAATTGAGAGCTTTGCCTTCCGGCTCAGCTCTTTCCTCACCACAACGGATCGATACAGCATCTGCATTACTGAATATGACACACCGATCCTCCTGTCCATCTCACAATCCACTCCTCTGTCACTCGTGAACAAGACTCTGAGGTACTTGAACTCCTCCACTTGGGGCAGGGTCTCCTATCCAAACCGGAGATGGCACTCCACACTTTTCCGGGCGAGAACCATGGACTCCCTAGGGAGGCGTTTCGGGCACGTCCAACCTCTAGGAGGACACGGGGAACACCCAAGACACGTTGGGAAGACTATGTCTCCCGGTTGGCCTGGGTACGCCTCCGGATTCCCGATAAGAGCTGGACGAAGTGGCTGTGAAGCTTAGGCTGCTTCCCCCGCGACCCGACCTCGGATAAGCGGAAGAAGATGGATGGATGGATGGATAGTCGTGCTCGCTCACAACAAAACAAATGGCAACGTACCAACCATTTGCAGAAGTAATGAAGCAATTTGAGAAAAGCATGGCTTTGTGTGTTGTGGAATGGATGATTGCAGGTCTCGGAAGTCCGTTTGATTGGGCTAATAGATGAACTTCTCATCTCACCTCTCTGTTTGCCCCAATCTATCAGCATCAAATATTGACCATCGGGATCAATGTTTGAAATATCGATATAGAAGGAGCCCTCCACTTCTCTACATCTCTCTCCTTCACACTTGACTTGTCTCCTGGGTGTAGCAGATTAATAATGCTGCTTCATTTACCATTGAGTGGAATGCAGGCGAATTGTATAGAGGTCCTTAATGAACTGATCCGCTGTTGGCCTCAACATCAATTACCATTGCTTTTAATTATGCCTGTAATCAGAGCGTCTTTCAGACTACCCTGAACACGTAAAAAAAAAGTGTCCTGCTGAGACGCACATAAGCACGTGTGCGGGAATGAGACGGGACAGAAAAAGCCCTGTATTCTTCTCCGCTCAGCCTTTTTTGACCTTTAGACCTGTGTGACCAACCGGGGAACATATTTGGGCCCAAAATAGCCTGAACACTTTATTTTGGAACCTGTAGGATTCCAAACTACAAGCTGCCGCCATCCAAAAAAACATGAAGCAAGAGGAAGAGAATGTCTGCTGCGGTGGAATGCCAACTTCCCAAGCTGAGGGGAAAGTTTGGCGTTTAGTGAATGTTTACCTTTCGACGATACATGGCTTTTGTTAAAATAAAAAAAAAATGTTAAAATTTTAGTATGGGGAACATATTCACCATTAATTAAAGGGGGTGGTCCTCACATCTAGTTTGTCATTGTAACCCATTGGGTTGAGTTTTTCCTTGCCCTGATGTGGGATCTGAGCCGATGATGTGTTTGTGACTTTTGCAACCCTTTCAATCAATCAATCAATGTTTATTTATAATAGCCCTAAATCACTATTGTCTCAAAGGGCTGCACAAACCACAATGACATCCTCAGTAGAGCCCACATAAGGGCTTTGAGAAATTTGTGATTTCGGGCAATATGAATCAACTTTGACTGACTGATCGATTTTCCCATGAATACAGAAAACAAATATTTACCTCATATCACTTGATTTACAAGCATTTTTTGGTGACAATTTTTACACTTTTTGTTTGGATAGACCTATTCACCATTATTTAATTGCTTGTTAACATGCAAATTAGCAGCATATGGTGCCGTTGTGGCTTGTGCAGCCCTTTGAGACACTCGTGATTTCGGGCGATATGAATAAACTTTAAATGACTGATTGATTTTACCATGAATACAGAAAACAAATATTTACCTCGTATCACATAATTTATATGCATTTTTAGTAACACTTTATTTTAAGATACACCTATTCATCATTAATTAGTTGCTTCATAACATGCAAATTAGTACCATATGGTGTCGTTGTGGCTTTTGCAGCCCTTTGAGACACCTGTGATTCCGGGCGATATGAATAAACTTTGATTCACTGATTGATTTTCCCATGAATACAGAAAACAAATATTTACCTCATATAACATAATTTATATGCATTCTTTGGTAACACTTTATTTTATATACACCTATTCACCATTAGATAGTTGCTTGTTAACATGCAAATTAGTAACATATTGTGTAGCTGTGGCTTCTGCAGCCCTTTGAGACACTCGTGATTTCGGGCTACATGAAAGAACATTGATTGATTGATTGATTTTCAGATGAAAACAAAAAACTAATATTTACCTCATATCACACAATTTATATGCATTTTTTGGTAACACTTTATTTTAAGATACACCTATTCACCATTAATCAGTTGCTTGTTAACATGCAAATTAGTAGCATATGGTGTCGTTGTGGCTTCTGCAGCCCTTTGAGACACTTGTGATTTCGGGCGATATGAATAAACTTTGATTGACTGATTGATTTTCCCATGCATACAGAAAACAAATATTTACCTCATATAACATAATTTATATGCATTTTTTGGTAACACTTTATTTTATATACACCTATTCACCATTAGCTAGTTGCTTGTTAACATGCAAATTAGTAGCATATGGTGTCGTTGTGGCTTGTGCAGCCCTTTGAGACACTCGTGATTTCGGGTTACATGAAATAACATTGATTGATTGATTTTCACATGAAAACAAAAAACAAATATTTACCTCATATCACACAATTTATATGCATTTTGTGGTAACACTTTATTTTAAGATACACCTATATACCATTAATTAGTTGCTTGTTAACATGCAAATTAGTAATATATGGTGTCGTTGTGGCTTGTGCAGCCCTTTGAGACACTCGTGATTCCGGGCGATATGAATAAACTTTGATTGACTGATTGATTTTCACATGAATACAGAAAACAAATATTTACTTCATATCACAAAATGTATATGCATTTTTAGTAACACTTTATTTCAAGATACACCTTTTCACCATTAATTAGTTGCTTGTTAACATGCAAATTGGTAGCATATGGTGTCGTTGTGGCTTTTGCAGCCCTTTGAGACACTCGTGGTTTCGGGTGATGTGAATAAACTGTGATCGACTGATCAATTTTCCCATGAATACAGAAAACAGATATTTACCTCATATCACATAATTTATATGCATTCTTTAGTAACACTTTATTTTATATGCACCTATTCACCATCAGATAGTTGCTTGTTAACATGCAAATTAGTAACATATGGTGTCGTGGCTTCTGCAGCCCTTTGAGACACTCGTGATTTAGGGCTATATAAAAAAACTTTAATTGATTGATTGATTGATTGATAGTTAGTTGCTTATTTGGTTAGGGTTAAGGTTAGGGAATACGGTTGGGATTAGGGAAGACTCTTAGTTAATGGCTTACTGCTTGTATAGTAAGGCCATGGAGAATAATCCATTAATAAGTACTTACTAATGACTAATTAAGAGACCATATGTTACTAATTTGCATGTTAACAAAAAACTTATTAATGGTGAAGTAAACTATTACCACAAAATTGCATATAAGTTATGTGATATGAGGTACATATTTGTTTTCTGTATTAATCGGAAAATCTATCAAAGTTTTATTATATAACCCTAAATCACAAGTGTCTCAAAGGGCTGCACAAGCCACAAATGCATCCTCTGGCTCAGATCCTCCATCAGGGCAAGGAAAAACTCAACCCAATGGGTTACATTGGGAAACCTTGGAGGTGACCGCTGATGTGGGGACCCCCGGGGGCGACCGACCGGTGCAATGGACGTCGAGTGGATCTAGTTAATAGCGTGAGAGTCCAGTCCAAAATAAGCCATACGTCAAGTTGTGGCGGCTCTGTTTCGTTTCTGCAACAGTTGCCATGCGCATCGCTGGAATCTACTACAGCAGTACATGTACGACGCTATGAAACGCGTAATTGCCGCTCATGGTTGACCTTGTGACTCAGACTTTCAGCAAGACTTGGAAGAGGTTCCACATCAGCAACACTCTTCAATTATGTCAGTTTTGGCAAAGACATTGTAGACGCCGACCACATGAGTTTGATTAAGCGCAATTATACGGGTATTGTAACACCTGATCAGGCGGCATGTTTATGTGCTGTTAAATTCTTAATTAATGGAGGCTTTTCATGGCAACACGAGATTGTACCATTTCAAATACCAGTGGAGTGGAAAAAAATAAGTCACCTCTATATTGAAGCTATTATCATATACAGTGGTGGTCAAAAGTTTACACACACTTATAAAGAACATGATTTCATGGCTGTCTTGAGTTTCCAATAATTTCTACAACCCTTAATTTTTTTTGTGATAGAGTGACTGGAGCACATAATAAACATTCATGAAGTTTGGATCCTTTATGAATTCATTACGGGTCTACTGAACATGTGACCAAATCTGTTGGGTCAAAAGTATACATACAGCAATGTTAATATTTGGTTACATGTCCCTTGGCAAGTTTCACTGCAATAAGGTGCTTTTGGTAGCCATCCACAAGCTTCTGGCAAGCTTCCGGTTGAATTTTTGACCACTCCTCTTGACAAAAGTAGTGCCGTTTAGCTAAATGTGTTGGTTTTCCTTCATGGACTTGTTTCTTCAGCATTGTCCACACGTTTAAGTCAGGACTTTGGGAAGGCCATTCTAAAACCTTCATTCTAGCCTGATTTAGCCATTCCTTTACCACGTTTGATGTATGTTTGGGGTCATTGTCCTGTTGGAACATTCAACTGTGCCCAAATCCCAACCTCCGGGCTAATGATTTTAGGTTGTCCTGAAACATTTTGGGGTAATCCTGCTTTTTTTATTGTCCCATTTACTCTCTGTAAAGCAACAGTTCCATTGGCAGCAAAACAGGCCGAAAGCATAATATTGCCACCACCATGCTTGACGGTAGGTATGGTGTTCCTGGGATTAAAGGCCTCACCTTTTCTCCTCCGAACATATTGTTGGGTATTGTGGCCAAACAGCTCAATTTTTGTTTCATCTGACCACAGACATTTTCTCCATAAGGTCTTATCTCTGTCCATGGGATGTCAGATGAAACAATTGTCTACCCCTTGTCCCTCTAGGGGCCGCGGGGGAGTGCTGGAGCCTATCTCAGCTGCATTCGGGCAAAGTCAATCAATCAATCGATGTTTATTTATATAGTCCTAAATCACAAGTGTCTCAAAAGGCTGCACAAGCCACAACGACATCCGCGGATCAGCGCCCACATAAGGGCAAGGAAAAACTCACAACCCAGTGGGACGTCGATGAGAATGACTATAAGAAACCTTGGAAAGGACCACAAATGTGGGTAACCCCCCCTCTAGGGGAGACCGGATGCGATGGACATCGAGTGGGTCTAGCATAATATTGTCAAAGTCCAGTCCATAGTAGCTCTAACATAATAGTGAGAGTCCAGTCAATAGAAGCTCTAACATAATAGTGAGAGTCCAGTCCATAGTGGGGCCAGCAGTAGGCGGGGTACACCCTGGACAAGTCGCCACCTCATCGCAGGGCCAACTCAGATAGACAACATTCACACACTAAGGCCAATATTCCATTTAAACTACACTGGTATTGAACTTTGACAGCAACATGTATTTTATCTTAGTGGTTGTGGCGCTAAACAACCATAATAGAATGTTTACGCGACAGGACTGAAAGACCGAGACTGAAGACTGAAAGCTGGAGCGTTTGCCTTGCAAAAAAAGCACGTTGGAAAGTCCAAGAAAGCCAGCAACTTTGTGAACGCTGGCATGGCAGACTTTCAGGAAACGGTCGTCAGTCTTTTCAGCTCTAAAGGCGCAAGGCCACCATCTTCTTTTGTACCGCCGCTTTCTTTCCGAGCCTCTTTGTCACCCTCCAACTCTCTTGCACTTCCTGTATCCCTGGTAGCTTCCCTTCTTTTCACAGGGGAAATTTGTAGTTGCACAGCAGTACACAGTTTTGTCTTACTGTGGAGGCTTTTGAACTCGCTTTTTTCTGCCTTTTCGATGAGAACCCCAAAAGGGACAAGCGGTAGAAAAAAAAAGGATGGACGATGAGACGCATCCCTTGCAGTGCATACTTGTATTAATGTTTGTTTCTAGAGTGATCATGTTAACTACCAATTGGCTTTGTTTGCATTCATCCCATCCATTTTCTACCACTTGTCCCTTTTGGGGTTACGGGGGGTGCTGGAGCCTATCTCAGCTACAATCGGGCGGAAGGCGGGGTACACCCTGGACAAGTCGCCACCTCATCGCAGGGCCAACACAGATAGACAGACAACATTCACACTCACATTCACACACTAGGGACCATTTAGTGTTGCCAATCAACCTATCCCCAGGTGCATGTCTTTGGAAGTGGGAGGAAGCCGGAGTACCCAGAGGGAACCCACGCAGTCACGGGGAGAACATGCAAACTCCACACAGAAAGATCCCGAGCCCAGGATGTAAGTCAGGACTACTCAGGAACTTCATATTGTGAGGCACAGGCACTAACCCCTGGTCCACCGTGCTACCCTTTGTTTGCATATTCATACTAATACCTATCATTACTGTATTTTTCGGACCATAGGGCGCGCCGGATTATAAGGCGCACTGCCGATGAGCGTGTCTATTCAGGTCTTTCTTCATACAAAAGGCTCACTGTATTATAAGGCGCAATAAAGGAGTCATATTATGATTTTTTATTTTTTTTTATTCAAAACACTATCTTGTGGTCCACATAACATGTAATGGTGGTTCTTTGGTGAAAATTATGCATGGATTATGTTTTACAGATCATCTTCAAGTAGCTTTCTGAGCGTCTGTTCGGGAAGCGCCGTTTTGTGGGCGGTCCCACCTTTGACAGCGTCTTCCTTCCGTCATCTTTGTTGTAGCGGTGTAGCGTGCAAGGACGGGAGTGGAAGAAAAGTCGAAAGATGGAACTAACTGTTTTAATGACATTCACACTTTACTTCAATCATTAATGGTGCAGCATCTTATCTGTGGCTCAATAATGCAACAGTAATGTGTCCCGTGAAAAAACGTCCGACCGGAACACTCTAATAACTAAAGTTTTGTGGGTGAATTATGTAAACCCACAATAGGTTTTTTAACGCTTTGACAGCTAGTCGACTGACAAATAAATAAAAACTTTACACTACTTTACATTAGAAATGGCAACAGTGGAAGATGAATGCCACATAAGAAGGTAGAGAAAAAGAAGAAGCTATGGCTGCGATTTAGGGACGGACTACAATTGCGGACGCGCGCACATTTTCAGGACTTATGCAGATCTCAACCGCTTTGAACTGAACTCTCGCGGCTGTGTTGGATCCACTATGGATTGAACTTTCACAGTATCATGTTAGACCCGCTCGACATCCATTGCTTTCGGTCTCCTGGGGGGGAAGGTTTCCCACATATGTGGTCCCCTCCAAGGTTGTCATAGTCATCGTTGTCACTGACGTCCCACTGGGTGTGAGTTCTCCTTGCCCACTGGGTGTGAGTTTTCCTTGTCTTTATGTGGGTTCTTCTGAGGATGTCGTAGTGGTTGTGCAGCCCTTTGAGACACTTGTGATTTAGGGCTATATAAATAAACATTGATTGATTGATTGATTGACATCAGCAGGTATTAGAAGGTAAGAAAAGTTGGTTTTGCATAATATTGCGAAACAGAACGCCAGGTAATACTGTATGTCTGCTAATAGGTGCCATTTAGCAGTCCTTTTACACACACCATAATAATACTCGTATCAAGTGGTGCGGCTTCATAGCTTACCGAAGTCGTACTAAAATATTTTGACATATGTATTCTTTTAGCGCAATGTGCAATATTTATATTCTCAATGGAACATTTCAAGTTTTGGTGTTGTTTACTGCCATCACATTGCAGTTTACAAACATATATTATGTATGACTGTCATCTACTGGTCACACTTATCATTACATCATGTACCAAATAAAATTGCTTCAAGGTCAGTAAGCACAACCATAATGATACCGGGTTATAAGGTGCACTGTCAATTTTTGAGAAAATGAAAGGACTGTAAGTGTGGCTCATAGTCCAAAAAATACGGTATATAACTGTGATATATTAAAATTAATGTTGTCAAAGTTAATGCGATATTAAAGTGTAAAGTAAAAGTTCCTTATGCCAATTTTTTTAACACACATACGTCTTGACTCCTTTTCGACCCTCGGTCCGTATTGTAGCGTGAGGAAAGTTAATGGCGTTCAGTTACTGTTAAGTAGCAATCTTGAAAATAGTTAGCAGAAGTGCACAATACAAATGGTATGTTATGGAAATCCTTTGTCCAAAGCCATGGCAAGTCATTCTCCTGACAAGAAAAAATATTTTTTTTATCTTCGATCGCCGTGATGAGACGACATCATTGGAGAAAACGCATACTATGCTATGCCGCTTGTAGAGAGGTGGAACTTTACTTCCCTGTTTTGATTATGGTTGATTGCATTGATGTTACTGAATGTAGATTGTTGCACAAACTGTTTTAGAAAGATAGAATTAAAAGCTTAGCAGAGAAAGAACGACAGTAGGCAGGAAGTTTAGAGTTTAGACGGTGTCTCGTCAAAATATGCCAAGACACCTTGTCTCACTCCAATCACATACTACCGGCTTCAAAATAATAGCGCAAATCTGGTCCAACAACCATAACAAAATCAAAGATTGTCTTATATTATAATCATGCTTTATCAAATATGTTTTGTAATGCGATCTGTGATATTTTCACTTAAATAAATGTTTTGTTTTTGCCAGATTGAAACAGAGTGTATTTTTATTTTATAACCTGTTCTTACTGATAGTCCGCAAATACAGAATGTTTAGCAGGCTGAATATTAAAATATTATTAATAAACAGAGAAGGTTAAAACATTTTCATGCAGAGATTTAAATAAAAAAACTTGTACAACATGTAATGTACGGACAATCAGAAGCATTTATTCAGGTAGAAATATCGCAGATTACTTTACTAAACAGATGTGACTATCAAACCATGTTTGTATTAATCCACTTTTTGTGTTGTCAATGTGTGAAGCAGGTATGTAGACATGGAAGTGTAGCTCCTTCTCTGGATGCAAGTGCTCCAAGAGCAGGAGAACAAAGTTTGTTGTCCTACATAATATAAAAACAGGCAAGACCCCCAAAACACTTTTTTATGGTCATTAAAAGCATGTTTGTGTCCTTTTTGTGTTGAGCTGGCTCAAAAAGCATCATATTTAGAAACATTTCATTGATGCAAACTATTGTTAAATTGTCCAGCCATGTTAAGAACAACTTGAAAATGACCTGTCTAAAGTGTACTCCTATTATTGAAGAATACATAATCTAGCTGTGATTAATTGCAATTAATCACAATTAATTTTTAGTTATCCATGAACAAATTGCTATTAATTGCGATTAAATAGTTAAATCATTTGGCAGCCCTAACTACATTTGTACAATATTATATAAACAAAAGTGTGGTTCGTTGATTGTGATATTTAAGTAGTGTTCCTCTGTTCATGGCCTGCTTCAGCTTGTTATATCATATTGAATGTCCCTACACACACAAACCTAACCTAATTAAAATGGTCTTGTTAAGCACCATGCGTCGGGGCCTAGCAGGGTTGGGGTCAGACATGCTGGGGGAAGGAGGAGGTGTTGCGGGTGAGGGTGCAAATCTGGACATAAATTGCCTAGAGATTAGGGGGATCTTTAGCGATATATTAGCTGTTAAAAAATGAGAAAAATGTCCCTAAGCCTCTTGTATAAGTGTTGGACCTTGGTCTTTTGTTTCACAGACAACAGGCACTGAGCATGGAGTGATTAGTTGTGTGTGTGTGTGTGTGTGTGTGTGTGTGTGTGTGTGTTATTGTGCGCGCAGGGCTGTCAAACAGCATATAACAGTAAATACTTTACGACTATAAATGTACAGTGTAAGGATTTACCCTATATTATGCTAATGCATTTAATTATTATATTTGTTTTACTTGCACTGTAAAATAAATCTGTATATTTTACTTTTTTTAAAGTCATTTTTGCATTGTAAAATTTGAAATATTAAGTTAAGCAGATATTTGGGTATATATATATATATATATATATATATATATATAAACGCCTGTAGTGTAATGCCAGCAGCTAAAAGCAACTGCGTGAGTACGTATACTGGAATATCACAATATATTTCTATATCACACAGAGACAAACCCACGATACATCAAGTATATTCGATATATCGCCCAGCCCTAATATATATATATATATATATATATATATATATATATATATATATATATATATATATATATAATAATAAACATAAAATATGTGTATATATATATATGTAATTTTTTATATATGTGTGTATACATGTATGTATATGTACATATATGTATATATACATTTATATGTATGTGTGTATATACATATGTATATATATATACATATATATATATATATATATATATATATATATATATATATATATATATATATATATATATAATGTGTGTGGTGTGTGTGTAATATTTATTTATATTACAAAATGTTTGGAATGTTTGATATATCTGCTGCATGATCAGATAATATTAAAGTTTAAAGCATACAGTAGGAAAGGGAATCATATTTACCCACACTTCGGTGGAGCTCTCATATAGGAGGGGGGTTAATCATTTTGCAATACAGTCTGCTGAAAATGATGGAAATCGCCACTCTATATTAGCAACTGACTCGCTGGTCAAAGTTGGAATTATCACAAAACACATGTTAAGATAGTCAAAACTCTGCTACTGTGTGGCAGCTAAAGTGGATAATTCAACCATGTCATGTTTCATGTGTCAGGTAAACTGCGAAGAATGGAGCCATGCCACATGAATCCCCTTCCTAACCGTATGCAATGTGCATGCATTTTTTCTGTCAAAATTTAATGAACAAATACATATAGCAAGGATTTATTTCCAGTCTTTCGCAGGTCAAATAAAACAAAATGGCAGGCCAGATCTGGAACCCAGGCCTTAGGAGACACCTGTGTCATAGCTGCATGGAATGCAATCTTTCAGTGTAAAACATGCCATTTCTGTTACCATAGCATATTTTGAATAAGAATATTTCTTCATATAAAACTGGCATTATGTTGCAGTGCTGTGGTCATGTGAGGGTCAGACAGAGGCGGACGTGACCTGCAGTATTTTAAAGATGCAGAGCAGATGATCAACAACGTCTGATTTCCCAAACAAAACAATCTCCCTTGAGTGAATATTTATTCCAACACGTGCTGATTGGGATGATTTGTTTATTTTGTCGGACAGCAAAGTGTTCTCATGCAAATATCAGTGAGCAATGTAAAACAGAGGGTGAGAGCTGTCACACTGACAGTAAGCATTTTAGCTAGAAGACAGACTTTATATAATTTTCAATTAATTAAAGAAAAGACTATTATGTCTAAAAATACATGCACTTAGAAATCACTGGCTGGAGCAGGTGTACCCAATGATGCGGAGGGAGTTGTTCATTGCAGTCCTGATGTTCTGTCCGAGTGAAGCTCTACTGACAAAGTTAGAGTTGGACAATATAATAGCAGCACTGTGTCCACCTTGTGTCAAAACAGACCCTCCGTCCTCCCATTGCTGTGACGGACAGAAAGAGAGAGTCCCGGCCATGTGAGTGTGTCATATGGAACAGATTTAGTCCTAATGCCAGCGCCCCCACACACACACCCACATCCCACTTCTTTACTGCACTTTTTCTCCAGTCTCCTTCATCCCTTACCTGCGTCGTACCATGTATCATCAAATATTGCAAATCTTTTGAAATGTGTTTATTGTATTTTTTTCATAAATGGCTGTGATGAGAATGTAAATGAGGTATTTCTAATCACCACTATGTTGGAATTGTTATTAATATTGATACTGTTGTTGATAATATTAAATTTGGTTTTGACTACTTTTGGATTGTTTTGTGTCATGTTTGTGTGTCCGCTCAATTGCTATGTTGATTGCTATTTTGACAGTTGCTGAGCCGAGTTTGCAATTGGAATTGTATTATTATGGTATTATTGTGTATTATTTTGTTGCTTATGGCAGTCCATTGTATCCGATGATGACTTCTACTTCTATTGGTGAGTCTTGAGGTGTCTGAAAAGTCCAATACGAGAGCCCCACATGGTCTATTGCAATGGGGGCTTATGAAGTCAGTGTTTGTCGTGGTCTTGGCTGCAGGGCTCATCTTCCTCCTGGCGTTTTATTGTCTCTCTCTCTCTCTCTCTCTCTACATATATATATATGTATATGTATATATATATATATATATATATATATATATATATATACGAGTACAGTATGTATGTATGACCAGTTGAGTTTATACCAAAATGGATACATGGATGATACAGCAGAGAATTGGGAGAATGTCATGTGGTCAGATGAAACCAAAATAGAACTTTTTGGTATAAACTCAACTCGTCGTGTTTGGAGGAAGAAGAATACTGAGTAGCATCCCAAGAACACCATACCTACTTTGAAACATGGAGGTGGAAACATCATGCTTTGGGGCTGTTTTTCTGCTAGGGGACAGGACGATTGATCCGTGTTATCTCACCGTTTCCTTCAATGTGGCAAATGTTTGCGTGTCCCGACAGCGTAAGTCTCTCACGACCCTCCAAATGTGTGTACACTACTTTTAGGACTTGACTTCAACATTGACCCCCTCACCCGGGGGCCCGTCGAGCCCCTCGCACTTCTCCTATCTGTGTCGCTCCGACGCTGGCATTCTTTCACGTTAGCGCATCGCAGCGCCGCAGATAGGCCTCCAGACACCCCGTGTGCTTCATGGGTATCTCTAGCACGCACATACAAACACACACACTCACACACATGCAGTTAATTGGTAACTAGACTTTATGGGTGGCCCGGATCTCACAGTTGGACCGCACCGCAGTGAGAAGTCGACTTTTGGTGAGTTCTGATGGCGTTGTTGCGTGCGAGCTCGTTTGAAGTGCGGAGCTTTGTGAGATTAGTGCGTGTTTTTTTTTTTTATATTGTGTGTGTTAGTGTCGTGTTGAGACGTTGTTGTTTTCCGTCACACTGCTCTCGGCGACCATACTGTGTTTTTCAATGTGGAATTGCAACAAATTTGTCTCGCGGAAAGCACTTTGATGGACACGGAAATACCAGTTTCGCTTTGTTCGCCAACATTTACAAGCCTTAATCCTTTTTTTTCTTCCTTGCTCTCTCTTGAACGTAATCCACGTTTATTGCACAATAATTCGACATGTTTGTTAGCGGGGAGAGTTATTTTGTCCCTTTTGACTCGCCGATCAATATCAATAAAGCGGTCTAGTTATCTATTTTACCCTCCTCCAACAACCTGGGGATCAATACTCATCCGTCATGGCTTCACCGGCTGAATGTTATCGCTTGAGCCAGGATTAGCCGGCCATCGCTTTTTATCCTCACATTTTCTGCTGTCCGGAGATATGTAGGTTGGACGGAGAGGTCTATTTCCTTCAAACAATGCTACGTCAGAGAGTGTCTGGTTGAAGGTTTTATTTTTAGGAACCGGCATGCAAACACATCTCTCTTGTCTCTTTACCTTCTGCAACATGGACAATTTTGTCAACGTTATGCATACAAGAACCAGGTGTTTACTTGTCACGCCAGTGTGCAGACTAATCCATATCCCCACACTGTCACAGCACCCAAGCATGGTCATCCTTCACGCCTTCCTCATCCTTCAAGTGCTGACCGCTCTCCTCCATCTGTCTGTCAGGCCGGGACTTGACCTCTCACCTCCGCAGGCCCGCCCATCTTGTTACCTCCAACCCTCAGTTGATTGTGTCACTTGATCAGCTTTGGACACACGGAAAATGTTTCCCAATGTCTGCCTTTGAATGTGGAAGAGAGAGGTCCGGTAGCCTTGTAAAGTGTGTATCCACTGGACCAGGGGTCAGCATCCCAAAATGTTAAAAGAGACATATTTGGACCAAAAAGTAAAAAAAAATAATCTGTCTGGAGCCGCAAAACATTAAAAGACACATAAAAGTCTTATAATGAAGGCAGCACATGACATAAGTGTCTATATTAGCTATAATAGCCTACTATCAAAATGACTGTGTCGCAGGCTGAAGCAAATCTTCGTTGAAAGAATTGTTGAAATGGAATATGTATTCTAAACATTTTTACAACATTAGAAACCGTTAGTAAATCATAGGTGATGCAGAAGGTGAGATAACTCCCGGAAATGACTGGCTTTTAATGGCCAAAGGTATAGATGTGTGTGTCCAAGTTAAAGGAAACGGCAGGCTTTCTTCTTTTAATAGATTCATTGCAATCTCTGGCAAATTCAGTAATGTTTGCTGTAGTCTGGAACAACATGACACACTAACAGCTATCAGCAATGCAGCCCATATTACATGCAGACAATATGTCATTAGACATGCAAAACTAAATTATACACAAACAGGATAAAAGTAAAGGATATTCAATTAGCTTAAATATTGCTCCAAATGTGGCATATTGATAAAATATGTACATAAAGCTAGCCTAAATAGCATTTTAGCATCGATTAGCTTGCAGTCATGCACTGACCAAATATATCTGATTAGCGCTGCAACAAGTCAATAACATCAACAAAGCATACCTTTGTTCAATCATGCACAATTTAAAACGTTTGGTGGACAAAATGAGACAGACAAAGGGTGGAACATTTGACATGTAAACAAACTGTTGCGTCACAGTCCACACTATGTTGGGTTCAATAACCGCCAAAATTATTCAGAAAAAACGATGTTCACCAATTACTCTCATCTGTGAAGCATACACGCAAACGTATTAAACAGTTGTCTGTCGAACGATTGGAAAGGTCTATTTTCAATCAACCTGAAATGTGTCATGAGAAATGCAAACTAAATTATATACAAAGAGGCTAAAAGTAAAGGATATTAAATTAGATTAAATATACCCTACAAATGAGGCATAACGATGTAATATGTACATACAGCTAGTTTACATAGCATGTTAGCATTGATTAGCTTGCAGTCATGCACTGACCAAATATGTCTGATTAGCACTCCACACAAGTCAATAGCATCAACAAAGCACACCTTTGTGCATTCACGCACAGTATTAAACTTTTGGTGGACAAAATGAGATAGAAGAGTGGAATATTTTACATGTAAACAAACTGTTGCGTCCCAGTCCACACTATGGTGAGTTGAAGAACCGCCAAAATTAGTAGGAAAAAACCATGTTCACCAAATACTCTTATCAGTGAAGCGTACACACAAAATATTAAACAGTGGGCTTTCTAACAATTGGGAAAGCTTTGTGTCATGTTTGTCCTCAAACAAAAAACATACTGAAACAAAACAAAAAATTCCCCCCCCCCTCCCCTTTTTTTTTCCATTTTCAATCCTTCTTTAAAAATGCTCCAGGGAGCCACTAGGGTAGCACTAAAGAGCCCCACACTAGACATTGGATTAGGTACGCCTTCAACATCTAGAGCTGTAAATATTGCACTTTTACCAAGATCTAATTTTAAGACCTTATTTGGTTCCTGAACAAGGTTTTGGAACCAAAAGGTTTTTACAGTGAATTAGAGTTCCCCATAAGAATCAATGTAAACATGCGTAATTGGTTCTAGTTTTTACACAAATCCCTGTTTGTACTAAATTGTAACACTATTATTTTATACTGTGTATAATATATATATATATATATGTATATATATATATATATATATATATATATATATATAGATAGATAGATATATATAGATATATATATGTATAATACAGGTCAAAAGTTTGGAAACACCTTCTCATTCAATGGGTTTTCTTTATTTTCACGTCCGTTTTACATTGAGGATTGTCACTAAAGGCATCAAAACTATGAATGAACTTAACGTCCTTAACACAAAAAGGTGAAATGACTGAAAACATGTTTTATATTCTAGTTTCTTCAATATAAATCGTGATTTGGATGTAAAGCTATTTTTAACACCCTTAATATTTAACTAGAGGCTAATTATTGGAGATTTCTCATTATATTGTTTAACTAATACTTGTTCACAGTGCCAATTAAAACTAAGAATTATATATAGATATATTAGATTAGATTAGATTAGATTAGATTAGATAGTACTTTATTTATTCCGTCAGGAGAGTTCCTTCAGGAAAATTACAATTACAAAATATATATATTTATTTATTTTTTTATAAATTTTTTTAAGTCAAATGTGTTAACTTGTTAGTTTGTATTTTCCAAACCACATATTTAGACTTAGACAAACTTTAATGATCCGCAAGGGAAATTGTTCCACACAGTAGCTCAGTTAAAAAAGGATGGAAAGGATAATGCAGGTATAAAGTAGACAAAAATGTACGGTAGTAGCAATGTAAAAAATATAACATATATGTAAGATTTACATAATATA